>NC_072053.1:25720810-25833310 GCF_027791375.1 Indicator indicator | reverse complement strand
AACGTAGACTTCAGTCAGCATTATTCAAGTTGAAACAATAATATAGAATAAAGTTTACAACAATATTTCTTCTTAATTACTGTAATCTGTAATTTTGTAGAAAAATAGTGTTTGAAACAGTTTATGGTGCTTTGCTTATAGAAAGACTAGGCAAACCACTGGCAGCATCCTGCTTAAAGTGGGTAAGAATAAATTGGAGCTATATATATATATGTAGATACTGATATCTGCGTATCTCAATGGGCACGAACATCTTTTCCCCCTAAAACTGTGACAAAAAAAATCTATTTAAACACACTGAAGTAGGGTAACAAAGAGATCAGACTAATAGTAGTAACCTAGAAGTTACTGACAGGATTATTGGCTATTTGTTTGCACCAAATCAGTCTTAGCAATCACTAGAATTCTTTAAAAAACAATTTTTTCGATTTTTTTCAGAGAAGAGAATACACATTGCTACTTGGAACAGACCAGTTATTCATGGATTCCACATAATCTCTGATGTATTGTACAGAGGCCTGGGGCAACTCAGAGTTGACACTTACTTGCAAAGCTGCCAAAAGTGTCCCTGTAAATGTTTACTATATATCAAACCAACTTGAGGATGGCCAGCAGACCAAGACTGAGATGGAAAACGGTGAGTTACAGGTGTTACTTTTCTGTTCTGTCTTAGTGAGCATATTGAACTATATTTAGACTGTTTTCTTGCATACTGGTACCTTGGTATTTCTTGTCCTTCACCATTTTCATTTAACACAGTATTACTTTGTCTAGAAGGCTGGACATTGAACAAGTAAATAAGAGTAAAATTTAGCTGTACTTCTCAAAGCAGATATGGCTTGGTTTATATATAGTCTATTGAAGGTTAATGAAACTAAGCTATTCTGAAGACTCATATATTGTAATGATCAGCAATATGGAAATGTCTATAGAAATAATTAGGAAGCATTATGCATAATTCATGAACATAGACTACATTTACATTAGAGAGGACTATAGTATCAGGATAGATATGGTCAAGAAATCTAAAAAGACAAATACATATTTTGATAAATAACTATTCCCACCCTATTCTGCTAGTAAGCCCTGTGAACATGGTACTATTGCTGTGATAGAGCTTCTTTATGCTTGGAAATTACTTCCTTTGCTCTAGTGAAATGTGTTCATATCCAGGAACCACTGAAAAGCCAAACTTCATGTCCACACACTGATGAGACAATTAAATTACTGAACATCTACTGTGAAAAAAATAAACACTCCAGTAAAGAAACCTCATCAGTGGATATTTTTACAAGATTTAACTCCTACATGCATCCTTATGTGTCCTGTGTTGGCTTCATCTAGCTTTGGGAATAGTTCTTTGGATTAAACATAAAGTGGTTTAATTTTATGCTTAAAACTAGACTTCATCTAGACCAGACTCTGCAAATCAAACCACCCTAATCTTTTCCTTCCTTGCAATGGATATGAGTCCATTTCCCACAAAAGCCATGACAAAAATGGGAAATACAGACCAGACCATACACTCAGATGAAATTATATCTCTGGAAACATTCAAAGATAGGTTGCATGGGGCTCTGAGCAACTACATCTAGTTAAAGACGGTGATTTTTTTTTTTTTTAGGGGAGTTGTTGATCTTTAAAGAACTCTTCCAATCTAAATCATTCTATGATTCTATATACATTATTCATATGAAATTACTGTCAACCAATGATCTAGTTCCCATCTTCTCTTTTCATCTGAGGAAATGACAAGGGAGAGACAGAAAATAGGTATTACATTTTCAGGTCATACAGGGACATACTGCAGAAATTAACTACGAGTATGGAGCAGAAAAAAAGTCCTTAACTTTTATCCTTTGCCATGGAGTCTGTGCCCATTGTACAACTCATCAAACACAGGTGGTAAGAATGAAGCCTGGGATATGAGTCAATTTGTTCTATGTTATTTATGGGCATTTTCATACTACTTTGAGGTCCAAAACCCCCAATCGACCAACCAACCAACCAACCAACCAACCAACCAACCAACCAACCATCCATCCAACCAAAAATACCTCAAAACAATCAAAAAGTGCCTTTTTTTTTTTTTAAGTGTACAAAGACTTAGAAAAGTAAAATAAAGGAAGCTGAATGGGTTGTATCACTAAATAGAAAAATAGCAGCAAAACTAGAAACATTGTTTAGACACTGCAATTTTTTCAGTCCACTGATTTTGATACTGATAGAGACAGACTTCTTGTGAAAGTGCAATGATCTGTGTGCCTTCTGATCAACGTCTTAGGACAATCTAATATTATTTCACTATAGCGTAACAACAATTCTTTGCATTTGCTTCTTTGTAGAATATTTTCACATGGTAGAACTGTCAAGTGGATTAATATGTGGGATGCTAATGAACTGTGACTGCAAATGCACGGATGCACATGTCTGTGTGAGAAAAGGTGTGTTTACAAATATCCATGGGAGGAAGATTTCATTTTTCTTCTTGGTCAACCAGGCTGATCTTCAATAGGTGCTGTGAGGACATATCCCACCTTCAGAGACTCTAGTATTGATGCTGTGCTGTGCCTTTCAGACTTGAAACTTGCAACTAACTGGTCAGGCATTGTGATAGTTTAAAACTGTCTTTTTAAATTTTCTTCACAAAGTTCAAGCAGAGAAAGGGATAAGTCACTATTGGGTGTAAGAAAGCAAAATAATGATTGTCCTATACACTTCCATTGGAGAGATAGAAATGTTTAAGAATCACTACTTAAAACAGAGTTGGAACTTGCTGGACTTCTGGCTGCTGTTTCTTTTCTGGCTGAAGATAACACACTGACCTTGACCAGCTAAGCCTAACAGCCTCTCTGCTTCTTAACCCTCTGCCTTCTGCCAGGGGGGTCTGGGTCCTCCTGGTCTGGCGGAGAGGCCCCTGGGGAGGTCCCCTCTTTGGGGGAAGCAAAGGGGGCTTGGTTGTGCTTTTTCTGTTGGTTGTACATATTTGTAAATGCTGTGAATTGTGTATATTTGTACATATCCATCGCATTTCATCATAGATTGTAGATTTGCTTCTAAATACAGCTTTCATTTGCTTCCAGACTGAGCTAGCCTGGTTATTGTCTGTGGGGGCAGATTTCAGCTCTCACACTGTTACATGCATGAATGTTACTTCCTGATTTACGTATGTGGGTGTATAAATTATGTGTAAGTTAAATTATGACCCTCTATATGCAGAGCCATTCCTTATATCTGGTAAAAGAAGCACCTAGCCATGACTAAAGTGCATTCTAGACAAAAATATTTTTTCTACATAAAGTGTTGCCCGAACACTACTATGTGCATAGAGAAACACGTGCTAAATCATGGATTTGCAGATGCTATTTTATGTCTAAACTTTGGTCACCAGAATTACAGATGTATCTTTTACCTTCAACTGGTAAACAGAGTTTGAGTTGTGGTTCCTCATCTGATCTGGCTATATTCTTGGCTCTGCCATGTGACAGGTTCAGCCCTAATAACTGTAATTTTTTGTGACTCAGGTAAGTGACTTTCCCTGCTAACTTTGAAAGACATGTCTGTAGTATCAGAGTTAACAGAAAGAATGTAAACATATAGCTTCCTGTTTTACTTAAAGAAGAGAATTTAAACTACAGAAACTATCATGGTACAGGAATAAAAACTGTCACTTTTACTTGTAATGTGTTGATAACCATGTATTAAAGTATGAGCTGAACAGTTTTTGTGATAAGGTAAGTAAACAAAATAATACCTTTTGTGGTATTTAATTCTATAGCTTCACACCAAATATAACATTAATTTTTACTGGATTAATTTAAATTAATGCAGATGAAATTTTGGTTATGTTTTTGCATTTACCAGTGTAGATCCTTAACTTCTCACAGCAAAGTGAAATTCCAAGATGACCCAGGAAGAAAATACATAAAAATAAAAATAAATGCTTTGTTTTGTTTTGAGAAATCCTTTCATTTTGACACACTTATTTTCTTACTGTTTTAGTTTGATGAACAAGCCAAACACAGGTGTTTTCACAAATCTGATACAGAGTCTAGGTCGACATGGAAGTGTATAGACTTTTAAAAAATAATCTGAGATGAGAATTCTCAGCCAAAATACTGCCACAGAATCACAGAGTGCCTGGTTGGAAGGAATCCCAAGGATCATCTACTCCAACCTTTCTAGGTAATAGCATAGTTTAAATAAGATGGCCCAACATCTTGCCAAGCTGAATCTTAAAACTGTCCAATGTAGGGGAATCCATTACTTATTTTGGGAGATTATGCCAGTGTCTAACTTTTCTCATGGTGAATTTTTTTCTTCTGGAGTCCGGTCAGAATCTCCCCAGGAGTAACTTGTACTCCTTAGTGGTCTTTTTCCTGTAATTCCTTGTAAAAAGGGAGTCTCCATCCTCCTGGTAGCCACTCTTTATGTACTGGTACACGGTAGCAAGGTCTCCCCTAAGCCTTCTCTTCTTAAGGTCGAAAGGCTGAACAAACCCAGTTCTCTCAGCCTTTCCACATATAGCAGGTCTTCCAGTCCTCTGATCATTCTCACAGCCCTTCTCTGGACATTCTTCAACCTGCCCAAATTTCTTTTTGTATAGCAGGAACCAAAACTGCATGCAGTACTCCTGGCGTGGTTTGACAGGGGCTGTGTAGAGTGGTATAAGAACATCTCTATCTCTGCTGGTGACGCCTTTGTTGATGCAGCCCATCACCCTGTTGGCTTGCTTTGCTGCTGCAGCAGACTGTTCACTCGTGCTAAGCTTGTTCTCCTCTAAGACGCTCAGGTCCATTTCTACATGGCTACTCTCCAGCTAGGTTGATTCCAGTCTTAGCTGCACTCGTGGTTTACATATTCCTACAGGCAAAACCCTACATTTGTCCCCACTGAACTTCATGAGTTTCTTGGTAGCCCACTCATTCAGTGTGTCCAGGTCTTTCTGGAGGGTGGTTCTGCCTTCCAGATTGTTGACCTCCCCAGGCATTTTGGTGCCATCTGCAAACTTCATCATGTTGCTCTTGATCCCAACATCCAGATCTCTTCACAGAATCACAGAATCAAGGTTGGAAAAGACCTTTGAGATCATCAAGTGCAACCTATCACCCAACACCATCTAATCAACTAAACCATGGCACTAAGTGACTCATCCAGTTTCATTTTAAACACTTGGACGGTGACTCCACCACCTTTCTGGGCAGCCCATTCCAATGGGAAATCACTATTTCTGTGAAGAATTTCTTCCTAACATTCAGCCTAAACCTCCCCTGGTGCAGCTTGAGACTTTGTCCTCTTGTTCTGTCACCGGTTGCCTGGGAGAAGAGACCAACTCCCACCTGGCTACAGCCTCCCTTTAGGTAGTTGTAGAGAGCAATAAAGTCTCCCCTGAGTCTCCTCTTCTCCAGGTTAAACAACTCCAGCTCCCTCAGCCACTCCTCACAGGGCTTGTGTTCCAGACCCCTCCCCAGCTTTGTTGCCCTTCTCTGGGCACATTCAAGTATCTCAATGTGCTTCTGAAATTGAGGGGCCCAGAACTGAACACAGGACTCAAGGTGTGCCCTAACCAGTGCTAAGTACAGGGGCAGAATGACTTCCCTGCTCCTGCTGGCCACACTATTCCTGATACAGGCCAGGATGCCATTGGCATTCTTGGCCACCTGGGCACACTGTTGGCTCATGTTCAGCCTACTGTCAACCAGTACCCCCAGGTCCCTTTCTGCCTGGCTGCTCTCCAGCCCCTTTGTCCCCAACCTGTAGCGCTGCATGGGGTTGTTGTGGCTAATATGTAGAACTCTTACAAAGACATTAAACAGCACTGGGCCCAATATTGATCCCTGGTGGACTGTAGTTGTGGCTGTCTACTAGGCTGAGAAAGAACTATTTATTACCATACTCTGGGTATGGCCTGTCAGCCAGTTTCCCACCCACTGCACAGACCACCTATCTAGGCCATAACAAATCAGTTTGTCTAGGAGGAGGTTGCAGGGTACTGTGTCAAAAGCCTTGGAGAAGTCCAGGCAGACAATGTCAACTGCTCACCCCGTACCAACTGAGTGAATCACTTTGTCATTGAAGGCAATCAGGTTTGTCAAGCACAATTTGCCTCTGGTAAATCCGTGTTGGCTTTTCCCAATCACATGCTTCAGCTAACTCGTGACAGTCTCCAGGAACATTTATTCCATAATTTTCCCAGGGGCTGAAGTGAGGTTAATGGGTCTATAACTACCTGGGTTCTCATTGGAACCCTTCTTTGTTATGTATTACTATAAAACTATTGAAATATCTTAAAACTTTAAATAATTTGAGTTACTGAGGAAAACAGATGATGGTCATTTCAAAAGCAGCAATAGTTGAGTTTTCAGTATCAACAATTTGGAAACATTATATGTCAGCTGCTGCATATGTCCATGGTCATAGAAATATACTGAAAATTAATATGAATTCTTACAAATGACAGGATTGTACACACCTGTGTCGGTGTGAGCTGAAATTCCCCCCCCTCATCCCCCCTCACCCCCCGACAAAAACCAGGCTAGCTCAGTCTGGAAGCAAATGAAGGCTGTATTTACAAGCAGAGTCTAAAATCTATGATGAAATGCAATGAATATGTACAAATATACAAAATTCACAACATTCACAAATATATACAATCAACAGAAAAAGCACAACCGATCTCCCTTTGCTTCCCCCCAAGGGGACCCTCCCAAAGGGGCCTCTCTCTCTCCCAGGAGCTTCCCCCCCAGACCCCCCTGGACAGAGAAGCAGAGTTAGTTAAGCAGAAAGTTGTTAACTTAGCTGCCAAGGTCAGTACGTGTTATCTTCAGCCAGAAGAGAAGAAGAAACAGCAGCCAGACAGCCCAGCATCTGCCCCCACTGCCGAACGCAGAATGTGCAGAGTGCCTACTTTGTTTTGGGTAATAGTTCTTAAACATTTCTATCTATCCAATGGAAGTGTTTAGAACAATCGTTATTTTGCTTTCTTACACCCAATAGTGACTTATTTACATTCTTTCACTTTCTCTGTTCTGAACTTTGCAAGGGAAAATTAAAAAGACAGTTTCAAACCATCACAACACCTCTGTTTAATGATTGAGTAAAAAATAAAAAAGTTTCAGGTTTCTGCTTATTCTGAAAATGAGAAGTACTTATTCATGTTCTCTTTTGACGGGAAAAGAACTGAGCACCTTAGAAACGTGGCACATTGGTGTATCAGGAATGCTGGCTCTCAGTTTTCATGCATAAATTTATCAGAATTACTATTAAAATTCCAGAGTAAAATGATGGTGTTTACTCACAGTTAAGCCAATGGGGTCCAGGAGAAAGCCAATAAGTTTCTTGCTAACAAGAAACTTGGATTGTATATACGAGAAGTCTTCCACAGAAAATTCCTCATGTATCACAGTATCACCGTATATCAGAGGTTGGAAGGGATCTCAAGAGATCATCAGGTCCAACCCCCCCTGCCAGAGCAGGATGACTTAGAGTAGTCTGCACAGGAATGCATCCAGATGGGTTTTGAAAGGCTCCAGAGAAGGAAACTCCATAACACCCCTGGGCAGCCTGTTCCAGTGCTCCATCACCCTCTCTGTAAAGAAGTTCCTCCTCATGTTGAGGTGAAATCTTCTATGTTCTAGTTTGAACCCATTGTTCCTTGTCCTATCACTGTGTACCACTGAAAAGAGCCTGGCCCCCTCCACTTGACACCCACCACTCGGATATGTATAGACAGTGATCAGATCCCCTTTCAGTCTTCTCTTCTCAAGACCAAACAGCCCCAGGGCTCTCAGTCTCTCTTCATAGGGGAGATGCTCAAGTCCCCTAATCATACTCATGGCTCTCTGTTGGATTCTATCCAGCAGGTCTCTGTCTCTCTTGAACTGGGGAGCCCAAAATTAGATGCAGTATTCCAGGTGTGGTCTCACCAGGGCAGAGTAGGGAGGTAGAACTTGCCTAGCCCTGCTGGACACACATTTCTTGACACATCCCAGGATCCATTGGCTCTCTTGGCCACAAGGGCACATTGTTGTTCCATGGAGAACTTGCTGTCCACCAGCACTCCAAAGTCTCTCTTTGTGGAGCTGCTTTCCAGCAGGGCAGCCCCTAACCTGTATTGGTGCCTGTTGTTATTCCTCCTCAGATGCAGAACCTTGCACTTGTCCTTATTAAACTTCATGAGGTTTGCCTGCACCCAGCTCTCCAGCCTGTCCAGGTCACATTGGATGGCTGCACAGCCTGACAGGTGTCAGCCAACCCCCCCTGTTTTGTATCATCAGTGAACTTGCTGAGGGTACTCTCAATCCCCTCATCCAGGTTGTTGATAAAGATATTGAACAAAACTGGACCCAGTACCAATCCCTGGGGACACCACTTACCACAGGCCTCCAAATTAACTCTGTGCCACTGATGAGAACTCTCTGAACTCTTGTGGAGCCAGTTTTCAATCCACCTCACTGACTAACCATCTATGCCACATCTCCTGAGCTTTTCTATGAGAATGTTATGGGAGACAGTGTCCAAAGCTTTACTGAAGTCAAGATATGTGACATCCACTGCTCTTCCCTCATCTACCCACTTGGTCATAACTTCATAGAAGTCTATCAGATTAGTCAGACCTGGTAAATCCATGTTGGCTACTCCTGATAAACTTCTTGTCTTCCATGTGGTTAGAGATGAACTCCAGGATGAGCTGCTCCATCATATTTCCAGGGATGAAGGTGAGGCTGACTGCTCTGTAGTTGCCTGGGTCATCCTTGCCTTTTTGAAGACTGGAGTGACATTTGCTTTCTTCCAGTCACAAGGCACCTCTCCTGTTCTCCAGGACTGTTCAAAGATGATGGAGAGAGATTCAGAAACAGTATCACCAGCTCTCTCAACACTCGTGGATAAATCCCATCAGGGCCCATGGATTTGTGTGTCTTGAGATGGTATAAGAGATCTCTAACCCTGTCCTGACTGACCAGTGGAATGTCCACATCTCTCCAGTTCTGCTTCCTTGCTCAATCTAGAGACTGAGTTTCCTGAGGGCAGGTCTTAAGAGTGAAGACTGAGGCAAAGAAGGCATTCAGCAGCTCTGCCATCTGTGCATCATCAGTTACCATATCTCCCATCTCACTCAGCAGTGGGCCCTCCTTTTGTCTGCTCTTCCTTTTATCATTGATGTATTTGAAAAAACTCTTCTTGCTCTCCTTTACCCCTCTGGTGAGATTCAGTTCCAGGAGGGCCTTGGCTTTCCCTGTTGCTTCTCTACATTCTCTGGCTACATCTCTATGATCCTCCCGATTGACCAGTCCTTTTTTCCACATATTGTAAACCTCCTTTTTGTTTTTGAGTTTTACTAAGAGTCCCTTGCTTATCCATGCAGGTCTTCTGCTTGCCTTACTTGATTTTCTTTTCAAGGGAATACATTTCTCTTGAGCTTGGAGGAGGTAATGTTTGAATACTAACCAGCTCTCTTGGGCCCTCCTTCCTTCCAGAGCTCTAGTCCACTGGATATTTCTAAGTAGAGTCTTGAAGAGGGGAAAGTTTGCCCTTTAAAACTCCAGGGTTGCAATTTTACTTATCACCCTGCTTGTCTATTGATATTTAACATGTTGTGGTCACTGCAACCAAGATTCCCCCCAACCTTGACCTCTACAACCAGTCCTGCTTTGTTTGTTAATATCAGGTCTAGCATTGCACTTCTCCTTGTTGGTTCTTCAACCACTTGCAGGAGAAAGTTGTCGTCAATGCACTGCAGGAACCTTTTGGACTGTTTGTGCTTGGCTGTGTGATCTTTTCAGCTAACATCGGAGTGCTTGAAGTCGTCCACAAGCACCAGGGCACTTGATCTTGAGGGTATTTCCAGCTGCCTGTAGAAGGCCTCATCAGTAGCTTCTTCCTGTTTGGGTGGTCTGTAGTAAACACCCACAACCGTATCACTCTTGTCTGTATGTCCCTTCACTCTTACCCATAAGCTTTCAATGCTTTTATCATCTCCCCCTGGGTTGAGCTCAACACATTCCAGTTGCTTATTCACATAGACAGCAACTCCACCACCTTGCCTTGTCAGCCTGTCCTTCCTGAAAGGACATAGCCCTCCATAAATTTGTCTTGTCCATGTACTTTCTTATTGTTTTGTCCAGAACTGTCAGAGTCTGGTCACAGCCAGCGAAGATAAAAAATTGCTGGTAGCTTGACTAGCACTGCTGCTCTAATTCAGTTTCAAGAAGTAACCTGACAGGTTTTCTGGCCAGCAGTCTATTCTGGTAGCTGGAAAAGCTTTCTCTTCTGAAAAAAACTTTCAGACTCCACTCAGTAATTGTAGCCAAAAGTTCAAACCTGTGTGAAAGCAAAAGTAACATAAAGCTTTAGGTGAAGTTAAATACCAGATAAGGTTATTCTGTAGCACTAATAATATCACAGGGTTTGGAGTCCAGAAAACTAAATTTCTCAACCCATTCCACAGTAAAATTTGCTATTATGTAAATGACCAACAGTTGTTCTTTGTGTTATTTTTATGCCCAATATAAACAGGGTAAAATGCATGTGCCAGGAAGCATACCTGTAACTGAGTACTACCAATATACCCAGGCTGGTTTACAACCTCTTAGCAAGGTGTTATTTCTATGTAGATGTGCAAACAGGAAAAAGCTTTACTAAAAAGTATGTATGGAACAAACACTTTTCTACATCACAGATGACCTTCAGTGACCTTCTTCAACGTTTGGCAGGGCTGATAAAAGGACAAGGGTTTGTATGTTAGAATGCCTGAGTTCTTTCTGAAATTCTATTTGTTAAGCAAAAAGATTAAGACATAATAATGAAATGTTAATAGATATTTAAAATAAACATTCTTCCAGTTTTGATAATGAAATGATACTTAGCTTGTAAAAGTATACTTTATTATGGTATTATATTAAGAAGTACTTAGAAAATGCATATGAAAAAGCTATGCAGATAACTCTAAAATAAATCAGCTGATATTCAAGGAGGTGTAAGAATTTTTCCCAGAGTTACATTTGCAAGTACCAGGCCATTCCCTGTGCTGACCACACAATGGTTAATACACATAAGCCTCAAACCTGCATATTCATTCGGTGAGGAGTTGTTTGATTGCTGTTTATATAAGCTATAGTCTTTCTATACTAATCAGTAATCAGAATTGAAACTATAAAAAATAAGCAGCATTGAACAGATTTTACTGAATAAACAAATGAAGAAACAATAGACTTCTATGAGTTACTTCAAATAAGTATTAAATAGAGCAGAGGTCACAGGATTTGGCAATTAGTTTTGACTATTCCGTCTAAATGATGATTGGAGATTTTCTTTGATTTTATTGTACTGCCAAAAATGACTTTAGATCTAGCAGTCACAAAACAGCTTCATGACAGTAATGAATCGACTCACCTGCTCAGGGTGAGTGGACTTTAATGAGCTCAACACTGGCATGATATAGCATGGAAATTTCCTTAAGTGATATTCTCTTACAATTAATATATTCATCATTCTATGATTCTATGATTTTTTTAATTAAGAGAATAAATGATAGTTCAGACTTCTCCCTTAAGCAAAGAAATCCAGTGGGAAATAAAATATTAGGTAAAAGAACCTCTCACTTTCCCTTGGCGAGTCTTTGCACTGTAATCTGGCCTGCATCAGGCATAGTTTGGCCAGCAGGAGCAGGGAGGTCATTGTACCCCTGGACACAGCACTGGTTAGGCCACACCTTGAGTACTGTGTCCAGTTCTGGGCCCCTCAGTTTAGGAAAGATGTTGAATTGCTGGAGCATGTCCAGAGAAGGGCAACGAGGCTGGTGAGAGGCCTTGAGCACAAGCCCTATGAGGAGAGGCTGAGGGAGCTGGGACTGTTTAGCCTGGAGAAGAGAAGGCTCAGGGGAGACCTCATTGCTGTCTACAACTACCTGAAGGGAGGTTGTAGCCAGGAGGGGGTTGGTCTCTTCTCCCAGGCAACCAGCACCAGAACAAGAGGACACAGTCTCAAGCTGCGCCAGGGGAGGTTTAGGCTGGAGGTGAGGAGAAAGTTCTTCACAGAGAGAGTGGTTGGCCATTGGAATGTGCTGCCCAGGGAAGTGGTGGAGTCACCATCCCTGGAGGTGTTCAAGAGGGGATTGGACGTGGCACTTGGTGCCATGGTTTAGATAGGCATGAGGTGTAGGGTAACAGGTTGGACTCGATGATCCTTGAGGTCTCTTCCAACCTTCTTGATTCTTGATTCTTGATTCTTGAATCTGAGGAGTGTTGCATAGTTATTTTGCATGTTTTGGTAGCTGACAGTTCTAGAGGTATTGAACAACCATCAAGATAGAGAAATCCTATTTCTGCAAGGTAAATATGGCATCAGTGTTCTAGCACTGCTTTCATGAGGTAATAGATTCTTCTGTCCCCCAAGGTATCAATTTTAACCAATTTTCAGATATATCCATGGAAATAAGCTTTGGGAAACAGCAATTTACTGATTCAGTCCTTCTCAAACAAAAGTCTGTAACTGGAGTCAGTGTTTCTGAGATATCAGCTGAAGGGTAGAATGTGTGAAGGTAGAGGTCTTCCACTCAGAGGAAGCAACATGACAAGACCACAATGGGTGATTAATTTGTTCAGACTTTTTAGTCTGAGACAGCTGAGGCAGGCGATTGTCAAATCTCTGAAATATCCGTTCATTGGAGTCGGAAGGAAAAGACTAAGTCATGATAACATGACTGCACCTGAAGCTGCTGTCAATGAGAAATTGGAAACTAAAATATTAACATACTAAAATATGTATTTCCATAATGGTAGCAGCTATGACAAATAATTGCCATTAAAAAAAAAATAAATTAAAAGTCTTAGGAACAGATGAATTGTAGATGTTACATGTTTTACTGCTTGCTAATCTGGAAAACTTAATCTATGAATGAATTATTTATGTGATTGCCAAGATGAGCTAGACAATATACTCCCAGACCTATACAGTCCTAGTTTATATAACTGCACAGATGACATGTACCATGTTCAGAGGTAAAAAAATCTGTGTTGAAAACCTACTTAGGTATGTAAAATGCTCTTTTGAGCTATTTCTTATTTTTGAGGTCTGGTATTTACAGTTCTTGAAATTGTACTATTTGTTTTGTTTAAGAAACAAGAGTTTCAGATGTCCTGTTAGACTTCACTTCGAAATGTAGAACTGATGTGCCTCTTAGAGACATTTCTCTCTGTAAGAGAGTAAAAAAAATGACAAAACTTAATAAAAAGTTAAATGTTGCTTTGTATGTTCAATAATAAACAGACACATTATTTATCAGCCTGTTGTAATGCCATCTGCTTGCAGCCCTTGCCGCCTCCTCTGTACTTGAATGATGCCTTATACTGTATGCATTATAGATTTGCAGAGGTCAGATTCTGTTATGGAGACAAATAAAGAATTTATTTTTTATTTTTTAAATGCCACTTACACCTTTCTGCACAAGGCCTCATACGTAAGGTTAGAAGGTTTTATAATTGATTGCAGGGTATAAATGTTCCTCTACTTCTCTTAGTTAGTTGCACAGATAAAGTTGTTTTAGATGTTTTGGAGCCCAGCATGCCCTAGGCAAAAAAAATTTCAACATCTATTCTCATATCACACTCATTATTAATCAAACCTGATTTTCTGAATGCTCCTTACTGTAGAATAGTAATGAAAGCTTTGCAAAATGAAGGACTTTCAGACTGTAGAATCTCCCAGGGATCAGCGTTGGGCCCGATCCTGTTCAATATCTTTACTGATGATCTGAATGAGGGACTTGAGTCCATCATCCGTAAATTTGCAGATGACACTAAGCTAGGAGCAGGTGTCAATCTGTTGTAGGGTAAGAGGGCCCTGCAGAGGACCTTGACGGGCTGTATGGGTGGGCAGAGGTCAATGGGATGAAATTTAACAAGGCTAAGTACAGGTTCTACACTTTGGCCACAACAACCCCAAGCAATGCTACAGGCTGGGGACAGAGTGGCTGGAGAGCAGCCACACAGAAAGGGACCTGGGGGTGCTGGTTGATAGTAGGCTGAACATGAGCCAGCAATGTGCCCAGAAAGCCAAAAGAACCAATGGCATCCTGGCCTGCATGAGGAACAGTGTGGCCAGCAGGACAAGGGAGGTTATTCTTCCGCTGTACTCAGCACTGATCAGGCCACATCTTGAGTACTGTGGCCAGTTCTGGGCCCCTCAGTTCAAGAGAGATGTTGAGGTACTGGAATGTGTCCAGAGAAGGGCAACGAAGCTGGTGAGGGGCCTGGAACACAAACCCTGTGAGGAGACGCTGAGGGAGCTGGGGTTGTTTAGCCTGGAGAAGAGGAGGCTCAGGGGTGACCTCATTGCTGTCTACAACTACCTGAAGGGAGGCTGTAGCTAAGTGGGGATCGGTCTCTTCTCCAGCAGCAGAACAAGAGGACACAGTCTCAAGTTGTGCCAGGGGAGGTATAGGTTGGATGTTAGGAGGAAGTTCTTCACAGAGAGAGTGATTGCCCATTGGAATGGACTGTCCAGAGAGGTGGTGGAGTCACCGTCCCTGGAGATGTTCAAGAAAAGAGTGGATGAGGCACTTACTGCCATGGTCTAGTTGATTGGATAGGGCTGGGTGATCAGTTGGACCGGATGATCCTGGAGATCTCTTCCAACCTGGTTGATTCTATGATTCTAAATTAAGAAAAGTGCATATAGAATTAATAAGCCATGAGATTAACACATGGATGAGTGTTTTTTCAAAGAGATTTTTACCAGTAGACCAGTCATTAAAAAAAACAATAATAATAAAAAAATCGTTGTCATGTTGCTTCTGTAAACCTATCTGGTTTCAGTGTCTACAAACCAGATTATTTCTTCTGAAGGGAGTATGTTTTCTCCTCAAATATTTAGTTACATTATAATCCAGGTATCTCTATAAAATGGCAAAGGAAACAACAATTCTCATTAATTCTATAACTATGCTCTCTGTTAAAATGTGTGGATTCAGTGGGCTGATAAAAATGATCTTGTTACTGGCCTACATTCTGAGCATCCTAAATTTTTTGATGTGATTTTTGTAGCTCCAGAATTATTCAAACTCATCACCTGTCTCTTGCAAGTTATTGTGTAGTTCTTAGGACTAGACAAAGTGGTTTTCAAATTGAGTTTTGTGAAATAATTCTTGTATCTAGGAGGAGAAAATGTAAATATAATTTTTAAGAGGCAGGATTTGTTATTGCAACAAGAAATGTATACATCTTATAGTAAGCAACAATCCCTTTCCCTGTAATTGTTGCTGAAAAAGAATAAAAACAATAGAGGATTCAGGAAAGCAATAAGGGAGACTATTGATACACATATTGCAAATGAGGACTGGATTACTAATTTTTCTCTGTTTTCTACAGAACAACTGTAGATTAATGTTGCATAATTTTGTGAAATATTAGTGTCTTATTAAGAAAAAAAATTCTGTAGGGTACTTTTAAGACTAAAGATGCGCACAAAACTGGGAAGGAAAATTTAATAAATTAGAAATAATGGATCACAACTATAACAATTCTTATTGATTTATTTTCTATGCTTTTATTATGAAGAAAATGTGATAAAAGATGACTGTGGAATTTGGCTTGTGAAAACCTCAATTCTTTAGAGAAGCCTTTGGGACTAAGAAGAAGAAACACAGAGAATCACAAACATATTTTTTTGGCATATTAGAAGTATTAATTGCATGCTTGCAAATTTAGATCTTTTTAAATGAGTGCAAAGCCTGACTTTTATTTTAGGAGAGCAAAAGCTCTACCACATAGAGTTTATTCAAAAAATCAAATTGCAAAATCATAGAGTCACAGAGTCATTCAAGTTGGAAAGGACCTCTGGGATCATCAAGTCCAACATTTGAACCTACTCTACAAAGTTCACGCCTAAGAAGAAGAGAAGAATTCTAGTTGTTGGAGACTCTCTGCTGGCAGGAACAGAGGGCCCAACATGAAGGATTGACCCTCATCATAGGGAAGTCTGCAGTCTTCCTGGAGCCCAAATCAGGGATATCACTAGAGAACTCCCCAACATGGTGCTGTCACCAGACTATTATCCATTACTCATCTTCCAGACAGATGGGGAGGAAGCTGTAATCTGAGGGGAATGAAAAGAGATTTCAAGGCCTTTGGATGGATGGTGAAAGAGTCTGGGGCACGCATTACTTTCTCTTCCCTGCTTCCAGTACCCATCCATGATATGGGAGGGAGTAGAAGAATCCAGTCTGTAAATACCTGGCTCCAAGACCGGTGCTACAGGCAGGGCTTTGGGTTCTTTGATAATGACTGGTTTTGTAGGACATATGGTAGTACATGGGAGAGGCTTCTCTCACAGGGGGAAAAGGATTCTAGGGCAGGAACTAGCAGGGCTCATTGATAGAGCTTTAAAGTAGAATCAAAGAGGGATAGGGTTGTTGCTGGGCTTGCACCAGTGGGGCAGTGTTCTAGTATTAATGAAGACCAGCAGGCCTCCCACACCCCCAGGGTAGAATCTGTGTGCTCAGCTCACTCCCTGAAATGCCTGTACACCAACGCACGCAGAACAAACAGGAGAAGTTAGAAATCCATGTGCAGTCGAGGAGTTATGAGCATTCCAACAAGTTGGAAATTGAGAAAGGGAGCCAGGAGACCTGCATGGTTAAGTAAGGAACTGCTGGGCAAACTCAGGTGGAAGAATAGATTCCACAGATCATGGAAGGAGAGGCTGGCCACTTGGGAGGAGTATAAGATTGTTGTCAGAGGATGTAGAGAGGCAGCTAAGAAAACCTAAGGCCTCCTTAGAATTCAACCCTGCAAGGGAAGTCAAGGACAACAGAAAGGGCTTCTTCAAACACATTGCAGGAAAAGATAACATTAGAGGCAATGCAGGTCCACAACTGAATGAGGTGAGTGCCTTGGTGACAGAGGACAAAAAGAAGGTAGAGTTACTGAATGCCTTCATTTTTCCACTTAAACTGCTGGACATTATCCTCAGTATTCTGAGGCCCCAGAGGAGGACAGGACAAAGGAGGAGTTTTCCTTGGTTGATGAGGACTGCGTTGATGAGGACTGGGTTAGGGGATAGCTACGTAAATCCATGGGTCCTGATGGGATTCACCTATGGGTGTTGAGGGAGCTGGCAGAGGTCACTGCCAGACCACTCTCCACTATCTTTGTAAGTGATGGCAAACAGGAGAGGTGCCTGGGGACTGAAGGAAAGCAAACGTCACTCCAATCTTCAAAAAGCATAAGAAGGAGGACCCAGGTAACTATAGACTGGTCAACATCACCTCCATCCCCAGAAAAGTAATGGAACAACTTATCCCGGGCACTGCCGTTAGGCATATCAAGGACAAGAGTGTCATTAGGAGCAGTCAACGTGGTTTTACCAAGGGCAAGTCATGTGTGACCAGTCTGATAGGCTGTTATGAGGACATAGCCAGGTGGGTAGATGATGGTAGAGGAGTGGATGTGGTTTATCTTGATTTCAGTAAATCATTCGACATCGTCTCCCACAGCATCATCACAGCTAAACTGAAGTAGTCTGGACAGTCAGGTAGTGAGGTGGATTGAGAACTGGTTGAAGGCAAGAAGTCAGAGAGTTGTGGTCAATGGGACAGAGTCCAGCTGGAGGTCTGTACCTAGTGGAGTCCCTCAGGACTCAGTATTGGGGCCAGTACTATTCAATATATTCATCAATGACCTGGATGAGGCAACAGAGAACACTGTCAGCAAATTTACTGGTGACAACAAACTGGGTGAAGTGGCTGACACACCAGAGGGTTGTGCTGCCGTTTCAGCAGGACTTGGACAGGCTGGAGAGCTGGGCAGGGAGAAATTTAATGAAATTCAGCAAGGGCAAGTGTAGAGTCTTGCGCCTGGGAAAGAGTAACCCCATGTGTTAATATAGGCTGGGGCCTGTTGGAGAGCAGTGAAGCAGAAAGGGACCTGGGGGTCCTAGTGGGTGGAAGGCTGACCATGAGCCAGCAATGTGCTCTTGTGGTCAAGAAGGCCGATGGCATCCTGGGTTGTATTAGAAGGGCTGTGTTAGTAGCTTGAGAGAGGATCTCTTCCCCCTCTACACTGGTTGCAGAATATTGTGTCCAGTTTTGGGCCCCTCAGTTCAGGAAGGAGAGAGAATTGCTTGAAAGAGTCCAGTGCAGAGCCACAAAGATGATTAGGGTAGTGGAACATCTTCCTTATGAGATGAGACTGAGGAAGCTGGGGCTCTTCAGCTTGGAGAAGAGAAGACTAAGGGGTGACCTCATTAGAGTTTATAAATATGTAAAAGGTGAGTACCAGGCTCTTCTTGGTGCCCAATGATAGGACAAGGGTCAATGAGCGGAAGTTCCGTGGAAACATGAGGAAAAATGTTTTCACTGCAAGGGTGATGGAAACTGGAACAGGCTGCTGTGATGGTTTGAAACTGTCTTTTTAATTTTTCCTTGCAAAGTTCAGAACAGAGAAAGTGAAAGAATGTAAATAAGTCACTATTGGGTGTAAGAAAGCAAAATACTGATTGTTCTAAACACTTCCATTGGATAGATAGAAATGTTTAAGAACTATTACCCAAGACAAAGTAGGCATTCTGCACATTCTGCGTTCGGCAGTGGGGGCAGTTGCTGGGCTGTCTGGCTGCTGTTTCTTCTTCTCTTCTGGCTGAAGATAACACACACTGACCTTGGCAGCTAAGTTAACAACTTTCTGCTTAACTAACTCTGCTTCTCTGTCCAGGGGGGTCTGGGGGGGAAGCTCCTGGGAGAGAGAGGCCCCTTTGGGAGGGTCCCCTTGGGGGGAAGCAAAGGGAGATCGATTGTGCTTTTTCTGTTGATTGTATATACTTGTGAATGTTGTGAATTTTGTATATTTGTACATATTCATTGCATTTCATTGTAGATTTTAGACTCTGCTTGTAAATACAGCCTTCATTTGCTTCCAGACTGGGCTAGCCTGGTTATTGTCGGTGGGGGGCGGAATTTCAGCTCACACCGACACACTTTTTTATTTTTGGCACTCCAACTCGGGGCTCGATTGCTTGTGATTTATTTCTGCTCAGATTAGGAAGCAAAATTAAGTTTTGGATTTTGAGTAATTTTATTTCATCTATTATCGGTGTGATTGTTTACAGATGGGCTGTTTCCTGCATGATAGACAAGATTGTGAGATATGTGGCATATAAGTCGTTTCTTTGGGTTAAGAACAAGTTACTGAATGTTGGTGAATTCTGTTGTGGTCTTTTTGGGCTAAGAAGCTATGGTAACTCAACTATGGATCTGCTAGCAGACACATATGAGTTTGTTACTCCTCTTACAACTACAGAGGGTCTTTGGAACCAGTGGTACCCTAGATATCTTGTACTAGCCTTAATCTTAATTTTGTTGCTTCTTGGAATAATCATATGGCTACTGATAGCACTGTATCAAGAAAGACATAAGGCTACTTGCTCTTCCAACTCTGCTGTGAATGTGAAAACCAAGCCAGTAAATTTGGTGGCCACTGTAGCCAGAAAGCGTAAAGGAGCTGCAGGAGGAGATGCAGATGCTGCAGGAGATGGTGCAGATGGAGATGAGGGTCCTTCTACGCAGGGTCCCTCTCTTAAGAAAGATCCTTCTGATGAGGAAGAGAGGGTTAGCCTTAAAACTCTGGTAGACCTCTTGAGACCCCACATGGATGATGGAGATGTAGGTCAGGATGTAGACCCTGGTAGATTAGCAACTGCTGGCAGTGCCTCTGAACTCAAGGAAATTCAATGGAGGATTACAACAGGATTATGGGGGCAGCGACCTCAGGATGATGATGATGATGATGATGATGATGAGGATGACATACAGTCAGCTAATACACCCAGACAGGAAATTAGACATGTGAGGAAGGATTACATCAGAGGAGATAATGAGCCAGTCCTGTCTTGGCTAGCCAGGTGTTTTGATATGGGAGCCCCAGCATTGGTGGTAGGCGACAAGTCGGCCTCTCAGTTGGGGATGCT
This sequence comes from Indicator indicator, assembly GCF_027791375.1. NCBI lineage: Eukaryota > Metazoa > Chordata > Aves > Piciformes > Indicatoridae > Indicator > Indicator indicator. The sequence goes on along the minus strand of NC_072053.1, from coordinate 25,813,351 downwards.
CTCAAAGGATACAGGCATAGACAGGCATCTAGGCAAGTGCATTGGTAAAGTTTCTCTGTGGGCACGCCTCCTACTGGCAGTCTCGCTGAGGTACCCCAGCAGAGATGATTTACCATGGAACCCTAAGCCTTGGACCACAATAGCTGAGGGAATCAAGCGTCTGAGAGAGTTTGCTGTGAGAGAAGTAATGTATGGAGATCATAAGACTCTGAATCCTGATGAAATTCCTGTTGGAACAGGCCTTGCCAAAAAGCTCATTAAGCTTGCTCCTCCTAATTATGCTACTATTCTGGCAAGCAGGATTGTGGCAAGAAATTATGGTGGAGTGCCTCCTACTGTTGGCCATTTCACTGACCAAATGAGGCAGTTGGAGGATAGTCTTGCACGTACTTCTTTGGTTTCAGCCATTGAAACTCTGTCTGGAGAAATGAAGAATTGCATGAAAGAGCTGAAGGAGGAACTTAAAACCTCCATATCCAACTTGATGAAGGGGGATGATTCTGATTCCTCTTCCTCCAGATGGATACAAGTTTCAGCTGTCAGAAACAGACGTGCTCCAAGGAGGCCATTCCAGAATAGGTCAAACCAAAACAGACAGCAGAGGCAATCACGTGGCAGTATCTGGATAACTCTGCGTGATCAGTTTGGTGAGAACATGAACAGATGGGATGGTCAACCAACTTCTGATCTTTTCAAGAGGTTACGGGAGCTGCAGAGGGGCAGATCCCGAGGTAGCAATACCAGGAGGGTAGCTGTCGCTTCCTCAGTTTCCCAGAACAACTCTGATAGCTCCAACAGTGATCCTAATTCTGGTGCTGGACGTTGTGCCAGCTGTACATGTGGAGGTAATCCCCACCATTAGGGGTGCCCTGCCTTCCGCCAGGGGGAGGTAAGGGATAATGGAGATAACAGAATCTATTGGGATGTGTACATCCAGTGGCCTGGCACTTCAAAATTTCAGAAGTACAGGGCCTTGGTTGACACAGGAGCTCAGTGCACCATAATACCATCAAATTATCAAGGGGGAGAATCTATAACTATTCAGGGAGTCACTGGTGGATCTCAAGAGTTGTTTAAGATAGAGGTTGATATAAGTTTAACTGGGAAGCAGTGGAAGAAACATACTATTGTAACAGGTCCTAATGCACCTTGTATTTTGGGAATTGACTTTCTGAGAGAAGGGCGTTTTAAAGACCCTAAGGGTTACAAATGGGCTTTTGGAATAGCAACTGTAGAAATTGATGGAGGAAAATTGAAGTTGTCCTGTCAGACCTGAGCTTTCAGATGAATCTGCAGTTGTGGGACAACATGAGATAGAGGATGTAAAGCTGCCGGTTGCTTCTCAAACTGTGCATCACAGACAATACAGAACCAACCGTGACTCTTTGGTGCCCATTCAAAACTTGATTCGTCAGATGGAGAGTCAGAAGGTCATCAGCAAAACTCATTCACCTTTCAACAGTCCAATCTGGCCTGTGAGAAAGCAGAATGGAGAGTGGCGTCTGACAGTTGATTTCCGTGCCTTGAATGAAGTAACTCCACCCATGAGTGCAGCTGTACCAGACATGATGGAACTCCAATATGAGCTGGAATCCAAGCAGGCCAAATGGTATGCTACCATAGACATTGCTAATGCTTTCTTCTCTATTCCCATAGCAGAGGAATGCAGGCCTCAGTTTGCTTTCACCTGGAGAGGCATTCAGTACACATTCAATCGTTTGCCCCAGGGGTGGATTCACAGTTCAACCATCTGCCATGCAGTGATCCATGATGCTTTGGAGAAAGGTGGAGCTCCAGAACACATTCAGTTCATCGATGACATCATCGTCTGGGGTGAGACTGCTGAAGAAGTCTTCGAGAAAGGTAACAAAATCATTGACATTCTCTTGCAAGCTGGTTTCGCTATCAAGCGAGACAAGGTGAAAGGACCTGCCAGAGAAATCCAGTTTCTGGTAGTGCGGTGGCAAGACGGTCGCCGTCACATCCCAATGGATGTGATAAACAGAGTCTCCACCATGGCAAATCCCACCAACAAGAAAGAAACTCTGCGCTTCCTAGGCATAGTGGGATTTTGGAGACTGCACATTCCTGGATACAGTCAGATTGTGAAACCTCTCTATGATGTGACTCGAAAGAGAAACAGTTTCCAATGGGGTCCTGAGCAACAAGCAGCCTTTGACCAGATCAAGCGAGAGGTAGTCCAAGCGATGGGTCTGGGACCTGTCCGAACTGGTCCAGACATTAAGAACATTCTGTACACGGCCGCGAGTGACAATGGTCCAACCTGGTGCTTATGGCAAAGAGCTCCAGGGGAGACACGAGGACGTCCTCTTGGTTTCTGGGGTCGTGGCTACAGAGGCTCAGAGGCAAACTACACTCCAACAGAGAAAGAGATTTTAGCTGCTTATGAAGGAGTGAAAGCTGCTTCTGAAGTGATTGGAACTGAGTCACAACTTCTTCTAGCTCCTAGATTGCCAGTTCTGAATTGGATGTTCAAAGGCAAAGGTTCTTCACCACATCATGCAACAGATGCTACCTGGTCTAAGTGGATGGCTCTGATAACACAGCGAGCTCGAATGGGAAATCTCGAAAGGCCTGGTTTGGTGGAGGTGATCACAAACTGGCCAGAAGGCACAAGCTGTGCTAAACCTCCAGAGGAGAGAGTAACTCGTGCTGAGGAAGCTCCTCCTTACAGTGATCTGTCTGATGATGAAAAGAGATATGCTTTGTTCACAGACGGTTCCTGTCGTCTTGTTGGGAACAAGCGGAGGTGGAAATCTGCAGTGTGGAGTCCAACGCGCAGAGTTGCAGAAGCGAGAGATGGAGAAGGAGAATCCAGTCAATTCGCAGAGGTAAAAGCTGTCCAGCTAGCTCTTAACATAGCTGAATGTGAGAGATGGCCAAAGCTTTATCTCTACACCGACTCGTGGATGGTAGCCAATGCCTTGTGGGGTTGGCTGAAAGACTGGAAGAAGAATGGCTGGCAGAGGAAAGGAAAGCCAATCTGGGCTGCAGATCTGTGGCAAGACATTGCTGCTCGCATTGAGAGAATCCCAGTGAAAGTGAGACACATCGATGCTCACATTCCTAAGAGCAAAGCTACTGAGGAACAACACCACAACCATCAGGCAGATCTAGCTGCAAGAGTTTCCCAGGTGGACACAAACTCTGATCCTGATCCTGATCTTGACTGGAAACACCGAGGTGAGCTGTTCTTAGCTCGGTGGGCCCATGACTCGTCAGGACATCAAGGCAGAGATGCAACCTACCGATGGGCTCGTGACAGATCCATTGACATTTCCATGGATGCTATCACACAAGTCATCCATGACTGTGACATTTGTGCTGCTATTAAGCAGGCAAAGCGGATCAAGCCCTTGTGGTACGGTGACCGATGGTCCAAGTACAAGTATGGTGAAGCCTGGCAGATTGACTACATCACTCTACCTCGTTCTCGATCTGGTAAGCAGTATGTGCTGACTATGGTAGAGGCAAGCACTGGATGGCTGGAAACTTATCCAGTTCCTCATGCAACTGCACGTAACACCATTCTTGGCCTGGAGAGACAAATCCTGTGGAGACAGGGAACTCCAGAGAGGATTGAGTCGGACAATGGAACTCACTTCAAGAACAGTCCTGTAAAAAACTGGGCCAAAGAACACGGCATCGAGTGGATATTCCACATTCCCTACTATGCACCAGCTGCAGGGAAGATCGAACGCTACAACGGTTTGCTGAAAACCACTCTCAAAGCCATAGGGGGTGGATCTTTGAAAAACTGGGAGAAACATTTAGCACAAGCAACCTGGTTGGTGAATAGTAGAGGTTCAGTGAATCGAGCTGGACCTGCCCAATCAGATTTGTTGCGAAAGGAAGAAGGTGATATAGTTCCTGTTATCAGAGAAAAGAATCTGTTAGGCAAAACTGTTTGGGTATTTTCTCCTTCAGGAGAGGCCAAACCTGTCCAAGGGGTGGTTTCTGCTGAAGGTCCTGGTCACACCTATTGGGTAATGCAAGAAAATGGTGAAATTCAGTGTATTCCACAAAGAAATCTAACTTTGGCTGAGAGAGGTTAAATTCAGAGTGTTGCGCAGATACAGCATCGCACCCAAGAGGAGAGTCCATGAGATCTACGGTGCACGAACCCTGAGAGCCCTGAGTCACCTGAGAGTCCCTGTTCCTTTCTTCGCTCCATCTGCGAGGAAACAAGCTGTTTGCTGTTTTTCCTGGGATTTGACTCTTTTGAATCATCTACATCTGAGATAGCCGGAATGGACTATGATCTTTATTCACCTATTGTTGTAGATATTATTTTAGATTAGATAAATGATAGTAGCAGCCAATGGAATTGTTTAGAAGGGGTGGACTGTGATGGTTTGAAACTGTCTTTTTAATTTTTCCTTGCAAAGTTCAGAACAGAGAAAGTGAAAGAATGTAAATAAGTCACTATTGGGTGTAAGAAAGCAAAATAACGATTGTTCTAAACACTTCCATTGGATAGATAGAAATGTTAAAGAACTATTACCCAAACCAAAGTGGAGCACTCTGCACATTCTGCGTTCGGCAGTGGGGGCAGTTGCTGGGCTGTCTGGCTGCTGTTTCTTCTTCTCTTCTGGCTGAAGATGACACACACTGACCTTGGCAGCTAAGTTAACAACTTTTTGCTTAACTAACTCTGCTTCTCTGTCCAGGGGGGTCTGGGGGGGGAGCTCCTGGGAGAGAGAGGCCCCTTTGGGAGGGTCCCCTTGGGGGGAAGCAAAGGGAGATCGATTGTGGTTTTTCTATTGATTGTATATACTTGTGAATGTTGTGAATTTTGTATATTTGTACATATTCATTGCATTTCATTGTAGATTTTAGACTCTGCTTGTAAATACAGCTTTTCATTTGCTTCCAGACTGAGCTAGCCTGGTTATTGTTGGTGGGGGGGGGAATTTCAGCTCACACCGACACAGGCTGCCCAGGGAGTTTGTGGAGTCTCCTTCTCTGGATGCATTACTGTGTGATCTACTCTAGGTGATCCTGCTTCGGCAGGGGGTGTTGGACTAGATGATCTTTTGAGGTCCCTTCCAAGTGCTAACATTCTGTGATTCTAAACTATATTCCCAAGCACATCTAAATGACTTTTAAACACTTCCAGAGATGGTGACTTAACCACTAAGGTCTGGCCAGTCTTTCTGTGAAAACTTTTTTCCTAATGTCTCATCTAAACCTACCCTGTTTGAGACCATTCCCTCTTGTTCTATCACAAATTACCTGTGAGAAGAGACCATCACCAACCTCTCTACACTATCCTTTCAGGTGAAAAATACCTATGTTATGCACTTTTCACTTTTTTCTCATTTCAGAGTCTCAGTCTAGTTTGGTCTTAAAATACAGACTGTGTGACTGTATTTCTGATGACAAGATGGATGCTTCATCAGCTGTAAATAATAGCATTTCAGTTATTTCAAAAGACCGAAGAAACACTGTCAACAACCAATTTGACTTGATAACTCACAGGATCACAGGATGTCAAGGGTTGGAAGGGACCTCTAGAGATCTTTGAGTCCAACCCTCCTGCCAGAGCAAGACCATCTAATCTAGCACAGATGGCACAGGAATGCATCCAGATGGGTCTTGAAAGTTTCCAGGGAAGGAGACTCCACAACCTGTGGGCAGCCTGTTGCAGTGCCCTGCGACCCTTACAGTAAAGAAGTTCCCCCTTGTGTTGAGGTGGAACCTCCTGTGCTGCAGCTTACACCCATTGCCCTTTGTCCTATCATAGGGAGCAAGTGAGAAGTGCCTATTCCCCCCCTCCTGACATCCAACCCTCAGACATTTATAAACATTCATTAAATCCCCTCTCAGTCTTCTCTTTTCCAGACTAGAAAGCCCCAAGTCCCTTGGCCTCTTCTCATAAGGCAGTGCTCCAGTCCCTTAATCATCCTAGTAGCCCTCCACTGGACCCTCCTAAACTTGGGAGCCCAGAACTGAACACAGTACTCAAGATGAGGTCTCACCAGGGCAGAGTAGAGGGGGAGGAGAATCTCCCTTGATCTGCTGGACACACTCTTCTTAATACACCCCAGGATCCCATTGACCTTCTTGGCCACAAGGGCACATTGCTGACCCATGGAGAACTTGTTATCTACCAGGACTCTCAGGTCCCTCTCCACAGGGCTGCTCTCCAGCAGATCAACCCCCCAATTGGCTGAAGCCACTGAATTTGGGAGGTGTCCCAAACCTGGATTGTGACCTCCATTGGCTGTATCCCAGTGGACCAAGGCCAGATCAGTGTGTTACTTCTTACTGACATTTGTTTAATTTTTTCTTAAAGCAGAGATTCTCACACAGAGCAGATGCCAACATCTCCTTAGACAAATCATTTATTTGCTTTGCTACTCTGCTGATTAGAAAATGCTTCCTCGTAGTAAACCTAAATCTTTCCTACCTTTCTATCTGTCACAGACATGGGGATTAAACTATTCTTCTTTGTGGCAACTATGGAATATGTTGAAGATTCAAAAAGCATTATGTCTCAGTCCTTTTATTTTCCAGACTAAACAGTTGTATTCTCTCTTTCCTTGCAAGACCATTTTTCCCAGATCTCTGATTATTCATACTGACATTCTCTGGATTCTTTCCTTTTAAGTGTGTTTTTCCTGACATTGCTAAGTAAGCTTAGTACTCCAGTTCTAAGCTGAGTGTAAAATACTTTTCTTTTTTTAAAGACCATATACATGAGTCCTGAGGGTGACAAAGGGTTGGAAGAGGATACCCAGAGACAATTTGAAGTCTCCTTTCTTGGAGATATTCAAAACCTGTGTGGACACAGTCCTTTGTAACCTGCTCTAGGTCAATCTGTTTTAGTAGACGGCTTGGACTAGAGAATTTCCAGAGGTTCCTTCCATCCCCTACCATGCTGTGATTTTGTGATCCTGTCATTCTGTTTGCTTCTTGAGCAGTGTCATGAAATGTTGACTCACATTCACATTGTGAACTTCTGCAGATCTGACATCCAGGCAGTTATTTCTGTCTCCTCTTGTGCAAGTGATTATCTCTGTCATATGCAAAGACTTGTTTTCCTCTGTTTGACTGAATTCAGAATTGTTAATTCTCTAGTTGCTAAGGGAAAATGAGGACCATAGTTTGTACTTACGATGTACAAATATCAACCCCAAAATCTTGATCTTGTAAGATCAGCATTGAGTGTCCATGGTTGGACTCCCCTGCCAGGAGGAGAACCTTGCCCAGTAGTTTTCATCAAAGCTTTTTCACTGCTTTACACAGTGTTAGAAACAACACACGACTTGCACTTCTTATTTCTGGAAGTATGTACTGCCTGGAAAATATTTCTTGCTCTGTGTTTTTCAGTGGTTCTAATTAAACCTCATGTTTTTCTCCTCCTGCTCAATGTCTTTCCAATAAAGACTAACCAATACCAAAGGCTGAGTAGAAATATATAGGTTGATATAATATTTCTACCTCACCAATAAAAGGCAACCAGAAGAATATGTATTCTTTCTATTTCCCGACTCTTTTTGCTTCCTTTTATGCAGGAATGTGAGTGACTGTGTGGGGAGGTGGTCTGAATTTAAACAGCAAAATAGCAGAGTGCAAATGTCTATCTTCTCCAGTTTTAAGAGATCAAATACTCAAGATTCTGTTTTTTTAAACTATCAACAATTTTATTTTGATAGAGATTTTTTTCTACGCATGTGACGACCTTTGTGACAAGAACCTTGCTGTATCTGATCTTTGTATTTCAAACTGGATAAACACCGCTTAATATGTAAGCTAAACAACACTCAAAGTTACTTTAGTCTTAAATGTATATACACACACATATATGAATGGCCATTACAGAATGACAGAATAGTAGGGGTTGGAAGGGACCTCTGGAGTTCACCCAGTCCAAACAGGCTGCTAGAGTAATTTCAGCTAGAGCAGGTTGCACACAATAGTGTCTGGGCAGGTTTTCAAAGTCTCCATATCTGTTACAGTATCTATTTGAAGATTAAATGAATTGAAAGACCACCTTAAAAAATATTGGAATTATTTTCTTAAATATGCAAATAGTCTCTATGCTGAAGTGACAGACACATTAGAAATCCTAGCTTAGCTCTAAACAGGGAGATGACAAAAATCTTGCAAAGTATGCCACGTCTGGCATCATTACGACGAGAGGGTTCTACCAGCTGCCTCGTCTAAGCACCACCCATGTGGAAATCAAGGAAATATCCGTAGTTTTAACTATACGCATTTACATACTAAGCTAAATACAGAATTGTGAAGATGTGATGGAAGTGATCTAACTTGAAAATGAAATATTAAATTCAAGTTGTTAAAGATACGCATCTTCCTTCCTTCCAGGTTCAAAGGTTGTAAGCTTCTCTGATATTCACATAGAGAAGAGTAGAAGAAACTTGATGAATGATCCTATGCATCCATTTTAAAATAGATTATTTCCAAATTAGACAATTTTATTCTTTAGCCTTAAAACAAAACAGAGAAAGAAGCTGCACACTAACTGCCTGTGTGCATGTGTGCTGGTGCATAACACCAGCAGTTCTGAGAAGGTCTGGATATGCTGTACATTTTTAGTGTTTTCTTAGGTGTAATTCTAGATTTACTGCTGTGTCAGGGCTATGAGATATGATAATTGATAGTGTTTAACAATTGCCATATTCATTGCTGTGTATTTGCATCAGTCCATTTAAAACACTAAGCCAATATCTAAGCTTGATAACAGTGTTAGGGTTAGTCAAAAACTGTAGCCAGGACAAGGTGGCTCTGTTTTAGAGGGGAGAGTTAAGCTAGAAGATATAGTTTCCATATAAGACTTCATATGAGGTATTGATCATTTTTATCAGCTTTGAACCCACAAGGCATTACTGGTATTGGTAAAGTTTATAATTAGGAAGACAAATAAACACTTTTGATTACTTACCCAGATTGAAATTGTTGTGTCCTTTTATCAGGCTAAGTGCTTGTGTGTAAAGGGCAGGGTCAAAGAAGGAAATAAAGAACATAAAAAGGGAGAGATGAATGGAGGTCTTAAGCAGACCTGTACTCAGAAGCTACTCCTGTGGCTTTGCATGCAACAGCTATACAGTGTTGTGAGTGCAAGTGCATGTGTTTAGAGACAATACATTTCACCTGTTATTTTTACTTGTTGCAAAATATATTTTGTCTTGATCCTGTAATAGCTATTGTTATTTGTCCATTTATTTTAGCTGGGAACTGTACTGGAGTTTCACTTGTTCTTTAAGAATAGATACTATCTTTAGAAAACCAAAGTTCTTGTGATATGTAAATTTCTGCAAAGCTATGTGGTATTACTTCTAAGTGACCATATTATGAAGCTTTTTATGATTGCCAGTAATGTAGTTATGAATCTGTTTTGCATAATAATTAAATAGTATCACTCCAACCCCAAGAAATCATAGACCTTTTGTCATCATTAGACAAAATCAGGCTGAGTGTAAACACAGCCTAGTTTCTTCCATGTTTTTGTATTTGTATGCAGCAACTGTCAGCATGTCGGCAGTGGACGGTGATAAAGTGCATTTTTCTGCTTGGGTGGTTAGCCCTTTCATTTTTACAAGTGACAAAATAAAAATCTGTTGAAGAGTGAACATGCTGCTTTCACTGTGTCATCTCAGCCCTGCGGGTCATTTTATTATAAAAATGTAAAAATCCAGTCAATTTTATTTAATCAGCTGAAAAGGAAAAGTGTTTCCAGGTCATTAATCAAGTGCTCCTTCTCTGTGGGACTTGTCTCTTCAGAAACTGCCATCTGAATCATTAATAAAGCTGAAAAGATTTTTTGCCAGCAGGTTTTTGAGAAACCTAGATGCTATCGATGTAACAGGAGTAAAGTAATTTGAGGTCAACAAATAAAGCTTTATATATTCATTGCTTCAAAAGCTGCATCTTTCTTATTAAAAACAATTAATTATTTATTTTGAAAATATTTAATTGTTGGAACACATACAACTCTTTAGAAGCTATTTGATTATATATTCCATAATGATATGTTTTCTTTAATGTTACCTAACCATATATTTACAGTAAACTTTTATGTGAATTGATCAAAACATAATGAGACAGCAAGAAGTGATAATTACTCTGTATCTATAATAATAATGATAGTAATTAAATCTCAGAGAACTACATTCAAATAGCATCAAGCCTGAGACTTAAACCTCTATTAACAAAGACACTGAAGGTACTCACTGCATTGTTAACACATTCAGCTCCAAACACACCCTGATGTAGCATCTTGTGCTACCTCTGGACAAATTTCTGTGTACCTTTTTTGATAGGCAAGATGAACATACTTTCTCATTCTGTGGACGTGCAAGATGAAAAGTGGTTCCATCCCGCATCATGGGCAGTGCAAAACTTTGACAAAATGTTGGGATTGGTAAATTAAAAGAAGAGAGGTAGAATGTTGTGTAGAATAAACATGAATTCAGGAATTAGGACACTCCTTTTATTCAGGTTTCTCCTGAAAAAATGTTCATCTGGATGTTTGACAAATCTCAACACATTAAGTGAAAAGCTCTGCCAGGAGCTTTCTATTCAATCTGCTTATGGATACAATATTACATCTATATTTACACCAATGGGCTTTGGGAGTTGCAAAGAGGTGCTTGCTTAATTTGCATTGAAACGTCACAAATGAACTGATTAACTAGGATTTCCCAATTGCCTCTATTTTGTTGGTTTTGTTTTTTTTTTTTTCATAGCTAATAAATTAATTTTGCTTTCTTGAAAGTTCTACAGTTATAATTTAAAAAGCTACATAAATCCAAGTCAGGAAGACAGCTCTTCAAAGCATGTATAGTATATAGATGAGCTTTTACTCATATATATTCTAACCTGAAAAAATAAGATAAAAATACATTCCCTATCTCCTTTTCTATGATATATTAAAGGTACCTTTACTCTTATACACATAATCTTATGTGTGAATTAAGATACTGATTTCTTCACAGTGAAAGTTCATGGGCTGTAACGGTGTAATCCTGAATTCACGTGGTTACCAAAGTAATGCAGCTTGTGTCGTCCTCTTTTGAACAATGTGCTCATAACTGCTGATGGAACCATCATGCTCATTACATTAAGAAGGCTGTGAAGACTCTTCCTAGACTGTCCTGTAGGTTTAAAGCTGTAATGTAATGTCTGCATAAACCAGCGAATGTCCTTTCTTACATTGGACTTTGCCTAATGTGGGCAATACTTACTTTGACGTAACTGCATAAAACTTTGCATGCAGGCTTGCATCAGGCCACCAAAATGCCAGAATCTAATTGCATTTACACTAGTTCAATTCACTTAGAGTTACTTGTTTGTACCTGTGTAACAGAGTGAAAAAGAGCCTGTGGGTCAACAGCAGCAGTAATTACTTGTCCACTAGGAACTGAACTGAGGCCACCAATTCATTTCACACAGTTGACCAAACAGTCATTGGGTGGTTGTGATGTCTTGTGCTGAGCAACTCAAGCTATTCATAACAGGAATTTTGTAGTAAAGGGCTTCAGAGTCCATTTACCAATCCCCAGGATGCAATGGCTCATGGGACTAGTAATGTGTTATAAAGTCTCTCACCATCACAAAGTTACAGTTTCAAGACTGTGTGCATGGTTTGTGTCTGTGTCTGTGTGTCTGTGTGCCTGCTGTTTTTTCTCTTTCCAAAGAAAAATATCTAAGATGCCCTGTGTGGTAGTTTTGTGCTATGCCTTTAAAATTTTTCACAGATCTTGAGCAGAAAGTAGTAAAAATGTAAATACCTCACTATTGGGTGTAAAAAGGAAAATAATTATTATTCTAAACAATTCCATTGGAGGGATGTCTCCCATAAGATTTGGTTCCCAAAACAATCTTTAGTTCAGTCCAGTTCAGTTCTATTCTGTTCTTCTCTTCCTGTTTGCTGGGAAGATACTAACAGGTTTCTGCTGATCTTGACTGCATTGTTTTGACTGGTATTAACCTATCCTTCCTCTTTTCTCTCTTCCCTTTGTACAGCGGGGTCAGGAGGAGGCAGAGAGGGGGAAGCAAGGAGCCAGCTTTTCTTGGTGTTTGGCCAGGGAAGTCTTTGTGCTGTTTTGTTAATTGCAAATACATGTAAATATTGTAAATACTGTATATTTGTACATATTCATTGTATTCCATTGTAGATTGTAGTGTGGCTTGTAAATACAGCTCCATTTGCTTCCAAACTGAGCTAGTCTGGTAAAGTTAATGCTGGGGGGGGGGGGGGGGGGGGCAAATTAAACCCACCACACCCTGTAAGCTTCGGGGAAAAAGTATCTTTACCCTACTGTGATAATTTTAAAAAAGACAGAATATTGTGATTCAGAGCAGGGTTTGGTTTTGTTTTGTTTTGTTTTGCTTTTTTCCTTTAGTATATTGTCTTATCTTTAAAATGAAATTTCAGAGATGTTTTAGTTTTAATGTAGACTAATCACTATAATAGTTACTTAAAAAAGGATCTATATAAACAATCTCATTTTATCATTTGATGTGCTCCAAAATCACCATTACAATGATTAGCCTATATTAAGAAAAAATACCTATAAAAATTTTTTGAAGATAAAAAAGCATAGAGAAAAGCTATCTTGAATCACAAAGCTCTACCAAGTCCTAAATTATCACAGCAGGAGCAAAGACAATATAAAAATGATAGAACAGCTACCAAGGAAGCTTAGTCCCAACATAAATTCAAATTCTGACAATTTTTCTGTAACAGATGTAGTAATTCTTCAGTAATTGCTATTAATTATTTTTGTCAAGAAAGTATCAACAATTCTCCTTTAACAATGCCAGTAACCGCTAATTTAAATCTTTCAGAGCTAATTTTTATGCATGCATATACTTCCCATTTCAGAAAGCCAAAGTCTGCCAATTGTGAAATAAATTAAACATTGGATTGGAAAATATGAGACAATGTCTGCTCCAATATTCACTCATTTTCTGGTTTTATGGCATTATAGACATGCTTTCCTCAGGTGATAAAAGCTGTGTCTAGATGGCTTCTCAGTAATAAAACCAGTTAAAATTGAGAAAATAGGTTGTTGATTTTTTTTTTTAATTGTAACCCTACTCAATTATGTACAATGAAAGCTGAAGATATTCTATATGCAGACTCTCATGAGACTACTGTACCAATAAATATCTAGAGGTTGTATCTATTGAACAAACATTCAGCTAAGTACTTCAGAAACTGACTTTTATACTTGAAAAAGATTTTTGGTGCATTTTAACTCTCTTGCTCTGTAAAGTCAGAAATGTGAAGCAATTTCTCTTCCTATATAACTCCCATTTGGTACATTTGCTAAAAGAAAGTGTAATCTCATATTTTTATATCTTCTGTTACCACACTGATCAAGATACTGTTCTCCCATGTGATGTGAGACTTAAGACTGGAACAGGCCTCTTTTCAGAGCTTTAGTGTGACCTCATATTACTGCAAGAGCATAATGAATTTCTTGCTGATGTAGTTTTAGACTATGCCTTTAAAATTTTTCACAGATCTTGAGCAGAAAGTAGTAAAAATGTAAATAAACCACTATTGGGTGTAAAAAGGAAAATAACAATTATTCTAGACAACTACATTGGAGGGATATCTCCCACAAGATTTGGTTCCCAAAACAATTTTTCTTCTTTTCTCTCTTCGTCCTTGCTTCTGCTTGACCTTGGCTGCATCGCTTTTATTTTGGCTAAATTTAATATATCTCTGCTTCTTTTTCTCTTCCCTTTGTATAAGGCAGGTAAGGGGGAGGCAGGGAGGGAGAAGCTATTTGCAGCTTCCCTGGTCTTTTGGCCAGGGGGGTCCTTGTGTTGTTTTGTTAATTGTAAATATCTGTAAATACTGTGTATTTGTACATATTCATTGCATTTCATTGTAGATTGCAGTTTTGCCTGTAAATATAGCAAAGTTAGTGTTGGGGGGGGGGGGGGGGGGGGGGGGAATTTTCAACCCACCACACTTGTCTGCATTAGTTTTTCTAGAATAACATGTTTCTGCAGGTTTGAATTTATTTATTAATTTTTCCAATTCATGATTATGTCTCAGAACTATCCTTCTAGCTTGGTAACTTCTTCCTCCAGCTTACTGTTATCCCAACTTTAATTCTGCTAGCCTGAACCAACTATACTATTTTACTTCCCTCTGCACCTTCTCTGGTTTACTTTTTCCTTTTGTATCCATTGTCATATCTAGAGATCTGAGTGATTAGAATTTACCCAGTATTTCAGATGAGGCCACATCCAGTCCTCAGAAACTAATATTTAATAATTACTATTTTTTTCTATGATTTTCCTCTCACTCTGTATTTCCCTTTTCAGTACAACCAATGCCCTGTTCTTTGATCACCACCAGATTTCTGCTATTTATTTCCATATTCTCCTACTTAGCTAATGATTTCTCTCTAACACTGCTTGACTGAAATTCAGATATATAAGATTAACTGAAAGTAACTTAACTGTGGATAGATACGAGCTGACTGACACAAGAAACATTTTTACCCTTTATACTTCTTAGTACTTTGGAACACTGTGGAATAAGTGCTTTTCTCACCTATTTTGAATTACATAAAAATACCTTCTCTATATTTTGTTTTAAAATTTGAATATTTTTTATGTTTTCTCTCTCAATTGCTTTGTAGGAAAAGGAAGATAAATGTTTTGCACTTGGTTAAACACATAACACAAGTACGCAGGTACAGCTTGTAGTGTGGAATATAAGAGAAGGGCCGCCAGGGCAGATTTAATCACCTCTTTGTTAAATGTCCTGCATACTATTTTCTTATAACCTTTGATCATCTATATTGTACAGTATCTGCACTCTTTTATTTTTTTTTTCCATAATAAAGAAAAGCACCTACCATGCAAGCAATGCCTGGTACAAACTGACAAAGTGGAAAAAGCCCTATGTAGTGATATAGATGTCTTTAAAACTCATATCTTAGTTTTCTCATTTGATAAGCACATACATGATTTTCTCTTTCCTAAGAAATTACATATTCAGGATTTTACCATGCCTATTATGATCCTCTATAGTTTGAACTTATTTAGGGTTAGTCAGTTTGGTAAAAGTTCTTGTTAGAAAATGCAGATACAGAGAAGCCTTGTATGAAGCCATGAAATTCACAGAATAAATAATATTTGTTCAGGTTGCAGTTTTAGAAGGTAAAGTTTCATTTTCATCTTAACACCTTTGCCTTTTGATTGTTTCTATACCTGGCTTTAAAAAAAATAACAATGTTATGGATCTTGAAGATAGAAAGCAAAGAGATGATATTTTGCAAGCATCAAGATGCTGGTTTGTCACAATTAGAAGACCAGTTAATTAATTTTTTCTTGATTATTTTTTTTTAATTGACTGCAATAGTGAATATTCTTCAGTTTTGGAAAAAGCAACCTTGGCCTTCTATGGAATTTGTTTTCTGTTGTGGGTTTCTGTTTAAATTTTCCCACTTACAGCCCAATGCAGCAGAAATATGAATCATAATGTTCATAAAATACTAAAAATTTATTTTGACTTATGTACACCTCCCAGTATCAAACTGAGAGATCAAAAAAATATCATGCATTTTCTGTGAATCTGACTTCTGTCTCAATGTCTAAGAAATGTTCAACTTGTCAGAAAACAAATCCTTTGTCTCTCTTCTCCAGGGATTAACACCAACTTGACAAGAGAAACTCAGATCTATGTATCACAGATAAACCTCCTAAAAATTATTCTTCTTTTAGGAATAAATTTCATGAGCTATTACCTTCAGCTTTTGTGAAGAAGCAACTCCTTATGTGCACATCACCCCTGCACAGGGAAAGAGGAGCACCATTACACTTTTCCATGCATTTACAGATAAGGCTTCATTGACATGGCAAAGAAATGTTTTCACCTTAAGGGCAGCAAGCTATGTGCTAAGAAACTGTGAAGATGCCCTATTGGCTCAGTAAATAACACCTAAATGGTTAATAACAGGAAAAATAAAAAAAATTATCTTGAAGATCAGTTGTCATAGCTACAAGTTGCCTTTTTGGACAGACATTCAGTGATTGTCACCCAGGAACCAGAGTTCTGTGTAGTAAATTCTCACTTGTGGCCTTACCCAAACAACAGAAAGGCTCTCATTAAAGCATCAGCACAGGTCAGCATTAAAGTAATTGCCAAACTCACTGTTATTTTTCCTTTAGTTTAGCATGGTTAGAAAGCTCAAAAACAACTGCCTTTTTCCTTTGCCTTTTTTTTTTTTTTTTTTTTTTGTACCTGCTGTAGCACTGTATAGGATGACACAAGTATAAAACCAGAATGCATATATAAAACCAATGTAATGGCTTTTCCTTTGATAGCAGCTTTTCCAATTACAAATATGGAAGATTTGTTCTGGAAAAACTGTCACTGATCTGCTGAGTTTTTAGTGATCTTGGAGCTCCAGTTCTGACAAGTCTAATCAGAAAAGGAAAGAGGTGTATTAAAAATGCATTAATGTGTAAAGCTATAAGATGCATGAGAGACTTAAGGTTTTGCCAGAGCAGATTTTTGCATTTCATCTTCCATTTATCATGCTGGTCTTTCAGTAGGATAATCTTATAAATAGCAAATCATTAATATGTTTAGTTGTCTGCAGAGCTCTAAAAGCCACTTGAGAACAGTATAGAGAAGTCATTTTTGTTTTGTTTCCAGGACAGACAATATTGTCTTTATAACAGCATTCATTTTTTTCATAGCAATCACTTAAAATAAGAAATGAGAAACAGAGAAAAACAAAATTCTAATGATTTTGCAATATAACACTCTACAATCATTATGTTACCAATTAAATACAAATTATTTTTCAAAATATTTAGTATGATATATATGGTATTAACTCAGTCCATTTCTTCTCCTTTCTTCTCAAAGTGGAATAATTTATTAGTTATCAATAATGTATGCTTATGTGTATTGTGCAAATTTCCTCTGTTTAATTCCCCAATACATTTGTCAATGTTTTTGACTATTTCTACTTTTTATGTTCTGACTGACAAGTGATTTTTATTCCTCAATACATTTATTCCTTCTGGGAACAAGCCTTTCCTTCTGTATTGTGGACAGACTGAAAGAGTTGGGGCTGTTCAGTCTGGAGAAAAGAAGGCTCCGAGGTGACCTTCTTGTGGCCTTCCAGTATCTGAAGGGGGCCTACAAGAAAGCTGGGGAGGGACTTTTGAGGGTATCAAGGAGTGACAGGAGTAGGGGGAATGGAATAAAGCTGGAAGTGGGGAGATTCAGACTGGATGTGAGGAAGAAGTTCTTCACCATGAGAGTGGTGAGAGCCTGGAATGGGTTGTCCGGGGAGGTGGTTAGGGCCCCATCCCTGGAGGTGTTTAAGGCCAGGCTGGATGAGGCTCTGGCCAGCCTCATCTAGTGTGGGGTGTCCCTGCCCATGGCAGGGGGGTTGGAACTAGATGATCCTTGTGCTCCCTTCCAACCCTGACTGATTCTATGATTCTACGATTGTCAGTTGAAGCACTGAAGCTCTTCTATGGACATCTGTTTGCCGTATGAGAGAAAAGGTGTCATTTTAGAGGAATCATAGGTCAATCTGTGATATGAGTAGATCATTTCCTTGTGGCCAGATGTGTCACAGATTAGCATGGTTTTCAATAGCTTTTCATCCAGAACAGATATCTTGATGGAATTCCCAGTACTGCTTATCAAGTTGAATATAGACTAGATTCTATACAGAATAGTGGGATATAGATTTCTGCCCTCAAATGTATCTTGTATTTGGAAAAATAAATTTCTAGTTTTCTGACTATTTGAAAAACTCAAGACACCTAAATTGTGGAGTATACATTAAAGATGGGAACAAATCTTACAATTAAACTTGGATGCATTAATGAGTGAAAGGAGTAATGGTATCATTTCACCATAGTTTTGTAAATTGGAAACAAGTATCTTTATTTCATTAAAATGCCTTATGGTATTGTCTGTCTACACTCTGGAGAAACCAAACCAAAACAAGAGATTAACTTAAATCAAGGCTTGTATATTAAACAAACCCAACCAAACAATAAAGTCTCTACTGACTGCAGACAGGTTTGCAGGAAGATAACTAAAGGCTTGCATTGACCCTTGCAGTATTTGTGCTGAACTAGAAGTAGTATAAGTGATCTCTTAAAAAGAAAAGATGTAGGACAAACATAGATGTCCACAGAACATCATCGAGGGCTCATTGAGGAAATAATGCTCTTATTATGACATTTTGGTAAGGATAAGAGAGTATTTCACAGTATCACAGTTTATCAGAGGTTGGGAGGGACCTCAAGAGATCATCAGGTCCAACACCCCGGCCAGAGCAGGATCACTTAGGGTAGTCCACACAGGAATGCATCCAGGTGGGTTTGGAAAGCCTCCAGAGAAGGAGACTCCACAACCCCCCTGTGCAGCTTGTTCCAGTGCTCCATCACCCTCACTGTGAAGAAGTTTCTCCTCATGTTAGGTGAAATCTTCTATGTTCTAGTTGGAACCCATTGTTTCTTGTCTTATGATCGTGAACCACTAAAAAGAGCCTGGCCCCCTCCACTTGACACTCACCCCTCAGATATTTATAGACATTGATCAGATCCCCTCTCAGTCTTCTCTTCTCAAGACTAAACAGCCCCAGGGCTCTCAGTTTCTCTTCATGGGGGAGATGCTCAAGTCCCCTAATCATCCTTGTGGCTCTCCATTGGATTCTCTTCAGCAGGTCGCTCTTGAACTGGGGAGCCCAAAACTGGATGCGATATTCCAGGTGTGGTCTCACCAGGACAGAGTAAAGAGTTAGAAGAACTTCCTTAGACCTTCTGGACTCACCTTTCTTGATACATCATAGGATCCCATTGGCTCTCTTGGCCACAAGAGCACATTGCTGTTCCGTGGAGAACTTGCTGCCCACCAGCACTCCAAGGTCTTTCTCTGGAGAGCTGCTTTCCATTGGGGCAGCCCCTAACCTTCTTGTCTTCCGTATGGTTAGAGATGACCTACAGGATGAGCTGCTCCATCATCTTTCCAGGAATGAAGGTGAGGCTGACTGCTCTGTAGTTGCCTGGGTCATCCTTGCCTGTTTTGAAGACTGGAGTGACATTTGCTTTCTTCCAGTCACAAGGCACCTCTCCTGTTCTCCAGGACTTTTCAAAGATGATGGAGAGAGGTTCAGCAACAGTATCAGCAGCTCTCTCAACACTCGTGGATAAATCCCATCAGGGCCCATGGATTTGTGTGTCTTGAGATGGTATAAGAGATCTCTAACCCTGTCCTACTGACTAGTGGAATGTCCACATCTCTCCAGTTCTGCTCCCTTGCTTCTAGAGACTGAGTTTCCTGAGGGCAGGTCTTAGGAGTGAAGACTGAGGCAAAGAAGGCATTCAGCAACTCTGCCATCTGTGCATCATCAGTTACCATATCTCCCATCTCATTCAGCAGTGGGCCCTCCTTTTGTCTGCTCTTCCTTTTATCATTGATATATATGATAAAACTCTTCTTGCTCTCCTTTACCCCTCTGGTGAGATTCAGTTCCACGAGGGCCTTGGCTTTCCCTGTTGCATCTTTACATTCTCTGGCTACATCTTTATAATCCTCCCGATTGACCAGTCCTTTCTTCCACATATTGTAAACCTCCTTTCTGGTTTTGAGTTTTACTAAGAGTCCCTTGCTTATCCATGCAGGTTTTCTGCTTGCCTTACTTGTTTTTTTTTTCAAAGGAATACATTTTTCTTGAGCTTGGAGGAGGTAATGTTTGAATATTAACCAGCTCTCTTGGGCCCTCCTTCCTTCCAGAGCCCTAGTCCACTGGATATTTCAGATGAAAGAATATAATTGCAAAAAGAAGCTCTCAGTGTTCAATGTAAAGTAAACATCTTTGGTAAAAAACTGTTCTTATTTTCACATACCCAGTACCAACACTTTCAGTAGCACGATATTTACTATGATGTTTCTGTACTCACCATTTTTCTGTTGTTTTTATTTCAGAATAATTTTTTACTCCTGATTATTTTCATTTGCCTTTCTTCTACATTTTATTTCTACATAACATCTGTATATTCTTCCTGTGTATTACATTAGTGCATGAATTTGTTGACAGTGTTGCTTTGCACTTTGTTAGTTTGTCATATTGGAAGTTTCAGTGTAAAGCAAAAATCTATTCTCAAGATAGCCTAGTGTAGGTGGAGAATGTGACTTGTAATTTCGTATCTAATACCCATGAGAAAGTAATAATAGAAAACATACTAAGTTCTTAGATTATACCTTTTTCTTTTGGAAAAATTGAAGTAACTCTCAAATGATCCTCTTTTCATGAAAAATTCCACTGAGGAATTCAGACTCTATTTGAATAAAGTTTTGCAGTTAATATAGATTGTGACTTATTTGCATTAAGATGATTTCATGTTCCAGACTGTAAAGACATAGAATACTGAACATATTTTGAAAAAGCTTTGAATTTGTCATTTTGCCTTGTTCTTGCCTTAGTGATTGTTTAAATGCATTTTAAGCACTGGTTTTGGTCCAGTTTTGTAGTGCTACTTAATGTCAGGAGTGCAGTGCTAACCATTCCCATCTTTCTTTAGGACAAAGAGAAAACAATCAGCGAGGTTTATTTGTGAGAAGGTTGATCTTGATGTCAGGAAAAAATACAATTGTGACATAGTTTTGTTTTGGAGATTATAAGGAACAAAACTGAATAGAGCTCAGACGACCAAAGTCCCCAGAATCTTACCAAATTTGCTTTCCAGGAGCACTTTTTAGTTTCAAGCAACAGTATTGGTTTCTTGCTTTTAAGGTGTGTAGAAATAAAAATGTTCTGTCTTCCATATATGTGTCTAGAGCAGTGTGTGATGTCTTATTCAGTAAGTTACTGAACAGAAGAGATTTTTGTAAGCTGCATGCATCTGTATCTGGGGAATAGCAGAACCCTATGTGCTTTGAGTGTTTTTTAGAAGCCCTGAAATGTTCAGATGAACAATAGGGGGGAAAAGCAGATGCATTTTAAGCCCCCTGCAATTGTACTGGTTGTCATGGGTTTTGCCAATTGAATCTGCAGATGGATATTCAATACCATGCTGACATCATGCCAGCTTTAAAACGAAAGTGCTGGCTGGAGCAAAATATCATGTGTCTCAAAGTTCAGACTGTAACATGAGAGACTTCCAGTTTTGGGGTGCTGGTCTTTTCTGCTGGGCTGGCTGCCGGCTCGGGGGTTGGGGAAGTTGTTTTGTCACTGGCTTCTGCTGCTGCTTCTGCTTTTGCTGTGCTTTTCTGTGAAACAGGCTAAGATACGCTGCACATTATATTATATTAGTTCCATTAAACTCCTTATCGAGACCCATGTTTTTTTGTGTTACTTTCCCTTACAATCTTTGTGGGTGGTGGAGTGGGGCTTGCTTGTGAAACCAGACTGTGTTAAACCAGTACACTGGGTTAACATACTTTCTGAAATTCACTACATATAATATGGTCTGCCTATATTATACCCTTCAGGGAAATATTCTTTCTTCTATTTCTTCTAATAGGGAAAAAACCAGCCAAGAGGGCAAACTCTCTTTTCTTACATAATGCCATAAACTGACATGTGTACTGTCTCCCAGCAATAATGCAGTGAAGGAATACTGCCTTAATACTGTCAGAAGAACCTTCTCATTCTCTGCCATTGGGGCTTGCAGTGAGGGTCAACACTACTGTCCTGCAGCTACCTCTCTTGTCATCTAGCTGATACTTTGTTATATAAATTATTATTTAAAAAAAAACCCTTCTGAAGCACAATTATTGCCAGCATTTGATCACATCTGCTGTTGTACAGAGATTCAGACAGTACTTGTTATAAAACATTATGATGTAGGCATAGGACAATGCTTTTATGGTGAATGAAATCTCTCAGACAGGATGGATGGTTGTGGAACAGAGAGTTATAGAGGTCTCCATGGCAAGAGTCTTCATCTGGTGTTATTCCTGAAAATGTTTTCTGACCAGTTCTTAAAATGTTTCTGGCCTGTGGTCCTGCATGATTATTCCAGCACGTGCATTACTCAACTCTACTGACTGCTATAAACTATGTGCCAAACACTTAACTATCTTAACAATGCACAATGTGTGTGTCTTATGTGATCACTTCTACATCTGCATGAGCAGCTGTTACTGAATAATCACAAGTGTCTTCTCTGGGCACGGTTAGTCTGCAGTAAGAGACATCTGGGGAGTCTCTTTGTCTCGTGTAAAAGACACATACCACAGGGATGCATATAAGCAACATATAGAAAAAGCATCACCCTGCTCCATTAAATCAGATGTAGTCTTTAGTCTACTAGCTTTTTTTACAGAACCTTGTTATTGTTTTTGTTTCTTTTTGATTATCATTAGTTAGAATTTTAATACTGGAGGCTCTTCAGACTGATTATACTGTGGACACCTTAGGATGTCGATCATCTCCTCAGGCAGCCTGGTGTATACCAGGGAGCCAAGAGGAAATACCTTGATTGTAAAGTTATCCAGATTATTTTCAAATAATTGCAAGAAAATAAAGCAGTGAACTAATATTCTCAAATGCAAAACAGCAATCTTACTGTTGTACTGATTTAAAAAGACACTACATTTCTTGCTGGAGTCATCTTATGGTGTTTAATCATTTTTTTCAGATACATGTCTATTTCTGCAAATTGTTCATTTTACATTCAGTCTAAGAAATATAAACCAATTCACATATGAGCCTTTTTTTTTTTTTTTTTAATCCCAGTGATTTCTTTTGAGATTTTGGAACTCAACACCAAAACAGAGATGGGATTGCATGCCATGTTTTCCTTTTTTCTCTCCCAAAATTTCTCAAATCCCAGGCTATTCAAGATTTTTAGGTCTTTCAACTCAACAGCCAAACCAGTATGTAGATGAGTCAAATCATACTGAAAGGAGAATGCAGGATTTTCAATACAAATCATGTGCATGTTATTGCTTTTTAAGATGTAACTGTTGCTTTCTGAAAAGGTTTTATTATAAAGGGTAGTGTTCACCAAAGACTCATCCTATACTGAGTCATCCTCACAGTGACACAGGGTGATGGTCTGCCTGGCTGAGTTTTCTGATTTAGATAACAGTCAGAGTGAAACACACACACAAATACATTTATAATTTTCCAGTACGCAGCTGTGGAGAACAAACTGAAATGTTCAAATTAGTAAAAGTGTTAGAAAATATTATTATTGGGAATATATGGAACATTATATTAATTTATTTATTTATATTTGAAGCTTAGGTGTCTAAATGTTTTTATTATAAAAGGAAATCTAAAAATTTATGGAAAGGTTGTGTATATAAGTCAGCTCTCCCCACACTTATTACTCACTTTAAAATCCTCTGTAATTATTACTTATAAATCCTTTGAATTTAATTTTTTTTCTTTACTCCAGTACATAGAACTATTTGCATGGAACACAGACTAATTGGAGATGAGGGTCATTCATACTATGAATGTGTGGAGCAGCTGATTGAGTGCTACTCAGAGCACTGGCATAAACTGCTTGACTCTACTATTTTCAGTGAACAACGCTCATGTCATCTGTAGTGGGAAGTAGCTTTGACTAGAAAAATTAATCAATAAAGACTGTTTTTTTAAATAAAATTCTGAAGGCTTTAAAATTGTTGGGTTTGGGTTTGTTGAATCCTTTTTATTTGTTTTGTTTTGTTTTGTTTTTCAGTGAAAATCCCTCAAGTCCCTCAAAGTCCCTCAAGGAAGCTTTATTTAATTATAGTAAAAAATACCCCATCACTAGGCTGTTCAAGTATGTACACAACCCAGATCATGATAATTCTTTCATGTGGTACAGATACTTGAATCTTAAATGTACATTTGTGGCACCACAAAATGACATTGCCCATGCATCAGTCATACAGTCTTCATCACAATTTTACAGTTACCTTGCCTGTTTACGTAATATGGTAACAATTTCTATGAAGTAAGAGCCAGATGCAAAGCCAGGTGATACATAAATAGCAGTCTTGTTGACCTTCATATGCGTTAGGTCATGCTTAACAACACCAAACTTCAATACCACATTTGTAGCCACGATCTTTGCTGTGCATTTTAACAAGAGAAATATTCACTATATGACAGTATAACAGATTATGAGATGGTGACAAATACATAATAATTAGTATGATTTTTTTTCCCTAAATTCAGCTCAGGATACAAGCATGTGCTGTTCTCTCTTTTTAAACTGTAGAACAGTTGAAATAAATGGATGAAAGTGCAAATAATACCTCTAACATCATAACACAACACAACATAACAAACATAACAATCTGTGATTAAGTGAAACTCTTAGTGCTAACAAATAATTAGAGTATATTATAGTTTTGACTGAAGCAACACTATGTATCTCCACTGAAGTAACAATAAATGGAAGTATACTATTTATTTTGAAAAATAAAGGAATAGGGAGCAATAGTATCGATATGTTAAAATATAATTGTAGATGGGAAAGGAAGTGTTACCCAATGTCACAGATTGCAGATTCATGGGAAAAAGGGCTTGAGTTAGGTTATGAGGAAAGCAAAAAATCAGAATGCTTTGGGGGTCTCACTTGAAGGTCAGATGCACTGAGTGTGTAATAAGCAGGAGGCTGTGCAGCAGCCATTATCTTCCCTCTGACAAGAGAGCAGCTCACTGACCTGGCATGCTGACAAATGGAGAGGAAAACTCTGAACTGAGATGTAAATTCACCACACAGGTCCCTCATGAATATCTTGTCTCCAGAATTCAAGTTAGTGACCTGGAAAACAAGGTTCCTCCCCAATCAAAATGACAGGCAGAGCTGGTTTCCTGTTAGGAAGACTACTACGTGTGTAAAAAAAATTATGATTTCTGAGGAGAAAAAAATGAGATGTCACACAGAGCAAAATATTACTTTCAAATGGTCCTCTGTAGGTCCCTTGAATGGCAGCTGTTAAGAATTTGATTGTGTATGTAACACACTGCAATGCAGAATGGAAGTTCTGTTGTGGAGCAAAAATGAACAGAAATTTTCAGTTCAAACACTCACTGGAGAATATTTGAATATCTATTATTTTTATAGTCTAAAGGTTAATACTTGGAAAGAATTTCCATTAGTAGCACAAACTGTAACCTTGTGAAATCCTCTTACGTAATGTATCAATGATGAAAGACATACTCTACAAAACTGTACTGTTGAATACATAACCTTGTTCCATTGTGAATTTTAGCAATTTGCTTGATTGGTCAGTTATTTGTTTAAGATTTTATGGTTTTGTATATGTAGTGGTGTGAGCACATAGAGGACATTTCATAAACATTATTATGCTCTTTTTGCTTATGTATATTCTGTTGCTATGCTCTCTTTATTTTATTGGTAGCAATTAAGAAAATGACATGATGCAATTTCCCTCACACAAGACAGGTTGCTGTCTAATGAATCCTTTTCTGTATGAGAAGCCGTTTTCTTGTTCTGTCCATGTATGCCTATTTTATATTCACAATGTCTATATTTATGTTTCTGTGGTTCTGATTTCTGTAGTTCTGATGCAATTATGCATATTTTTCTGAATGCTATGGTTTGGTATTAAAAGTTGCCCACAATTAATGAATGAACTGCATTCATGGTGAATGTAAATTTTCACTTAGCCATAAACATAAGAGACTGCCAATGCATATGGGTATTGTTTACATGACTTTAGTAAAGCATTTGATATTGTCTCTCACAGCATCCTCCTGAAGAAATATGCTGCTTAAGAGTTGGATGGGTGGGTAAAAATCTGACTGGCTGGCCAGGCTCAAAGAATGATGATGAATGGAGTTAAATCCACCTGGCAGCTGACCATAAGTGGTATTTCCCAGGGTTCAGTATTGGGGCCAGTTGTTTTGAAATTCAGCAATCTGAGAGGATTGAATGCAGCCTCAGTAAGTTTGCAGGTTATATCAAGTAACCTGGGAGTTTTGAACTGCTTGAGAGAGGGAAGGCTCTGCAGAGGCACCTGAACAGGCTGGATTGACAATCTGAGGCAAATTGTATGAGATTCAACAAAGCCAAGTACCAGGTTCTGCACTTTGGTCACAATAATCCCATATAAAATTATAGGCTTGGAGCAGAGTGGCTGAAAAACTGACTGTCAAAGAAAGACCTGGGAGTTCTGATCAACACCTGTCTGAACAGGAGCCAGCAAGCTGACAAGGTGGCTGAGAAAACCAACAGGATCCTGGCCTTTATCAGCAATAGTGTGACAGGCAGGAGTAGGGGGATTGTCCCCTTATACTTAGCACTGGTGAGGCTGCACCTCAAACACTAGTTTAGTTTTGGGGGCCTCACAACAGAAAAGACATTGAGAGGATGGACTGTGTCCAGAGAAGGGCAATAAATCTGGGGAAGGGTCTGATGAACAGGTGTTGCCAGAGGGTGGCTAAGGGAGCTAGGGTTATTTAGTCTGGAGGAAAGGAGGCTCAGGATAGACCTCATTCTTCTTTACAACTGTCTGAAAGGAGGTTATAGTGAGGTGGGTGTTGGTCTCTTCTCCCTAGTACTGAGAGATAGGATGAGGAAATCAATACAAGCTGTACCAAGGGAGGATTAGATTGGATGTAAGCTACAGCACAGAAAGCTCCACCTCAACATGAGGAAGAACTTCTTTACCATAGGGGTCACAGGGCACTGGAACAGGCTGCCCACAGGTTGTGGAGTCTCCTTCTCTGGAAACTTTCAAGACCCATCTGGATGCATTCCTGTGCCATCTGTGCTAGATTCTGTGGTCCTGCTCTGGCAGGGGGTTTGGACTTAAAGAGCTCTAGAGGTCCGTTCCAACCCCTAACATTCTGTGATCCTGTGATGTTAGGAGAAACTTCCTCACTGAAAAGGTTACCAAACACTAGAATGGGCTTCCCAAGGAGGTGGTTGAATCACAGTCCTTGGAGGTTTTTAAAAGCAACAAAAACATTGTTCTAAGGGACACGATTTAGCACCAGACTTGGCAGAGTTAGTGTTTGGGCTCAATGATCTTAGAGATATTCACCAACCAAAATGATTTTATGACACCTTGACTGTATAGTTTTTAACTGGCATGACTAGTTTGGTTTTAGAGTGAACACTTGAGAAAAAAAAATAACAGTTTTGTAGAATTGTGAATTAATTTCTACTTATCATTATTTAAGAATCTATTTTCCATAAAATATTTTTAAAAAATAATTTACTCCACCATATGGTAAACTTAAATAATTGTCTTTACACTTCACTGTGGTCTCTCCCTGCATTTCATTCTGAGTTGTACCATGCTGATGTTCACACTGTTTCTGCTGTCTGATACAATCTTTGTTAAAAGACAGCATGGTTTGAATTTGCACTGATTGCTTGGACAGAATGGATGTTAATAAGCACCAACCTCAGGTTGCACACTTAAATTACTATCAATTGTGCATGCAATTTTTCCAGGCTATTTGTTCTGAAAATAAGTACTAAATTATACATTCAGTGTAGTGTCATGTATGAGTAGAAAAGATGAACTTGCTCAAATATTTCCACATGGGAATATTTGTGTGTGCAAATATGATGCAATTCAATTATTTTATGTGCCTACTTTAGCAATTTGAAAACAGGAAGAAAAAATTATTCTGTTTGAGGAGGAGGGATTCAAATGCTTCAGCAAGCCTGTAGCTATATTGGATATTTCAGTTATCAGGAGGCCCTTTCAAAATTCTTTGGCTGGGTAGAGCTCTGAATAACAGTAGTAAACAATTGAAAAAGCATTATTGTGAGCTGACCTGTTGAGGATTATGTTGTCAAGAAACTGCATTGCTCACAGCCACTATTCATCTTCCTGATGAAAACTGTCTGCAAACTCTGGCAGATTAGTCAGGAGAATACAACTTTGGTTTCATAAAATATGTTTGGTGTCATTTGGTCTCAAATTGCTGGTAATGAAAAAAACCCAACAATCTAATTTGTCCAATTAAGAGACCATCAGTGGGCATTCTATCTGCTCTGTTGGCTTGGTTCTCCTCTTTCTACTTGTTCAAACATGTCAGTTCATTTGTTGGAGTAGCAAGTATGGAGTAAGACAAGCCATCCTGTGACAAGAATACAGGATGCATTTGGTAAGAGGTATTTCCAATAGTCTATGAGCAACACATATTCTTTAAGTTTGTAGCACTACACTTTTTTTGCACCTTAGATGCCAGTGCTACATGATCTGTCTCATGTACTCCAAAGAGCATTCTGACATTGTTCTAAGACACAAACTTTCCAAGCCATAAAGAAGCTCTCCCAAAGTAAACCATATGGAAAAATAACAAAAAGCAGCTATATGTGTGCATATAAAAGCCAGTCCCAGATTTTCAGCACTTACAGAAATAAAGTTGGAAGCGCCAGATCTGGCTACATTGGTATGGTTTGAATTCATAAAGTTGTAGGGAAAAAAAATAACATTTTAACTGATACTGAAAGAGGTTCCCTTTTAAGGGCTTTGAATATTGGACTCTAATACAAAACTGAGGACTTATTAATGGCCATCTAGTTTTCTGAGCCCCACATCTTTTCTTATTGAGTTATAAATTGCTCTCAGTTGTGGTCGCAGCTATAGCCCTAATCAGTATTGTTAGTACACGTCAGGAGAACACATCTACATTGTAACTTTAAAGTCCTATAGCAATGGTTCTTGGGCTGGTGACTTCTGAGTGTACAGGTGGGATCTGCTCTCCCAGTAAAAAATGACAGTGGTCTTTTGAGTTCAGGGCACAATGTTGGTAATACAAACTGAATGGTGTGCAAATGGATAGCTGTGAAGAGTAAGAAGATACGCATCTGTGCTGGTTTGAGGCCAGACAGATCCTCTCTTGCCCCGAGAGGGACAAAAGAATGACACTTACACAAACGGACTGGAGAGTGATGGACAGTTTAAATGGAAAAGCAATTAGTGAAATTAGGAAAAAAGTACAAAGCATAGTGACAAGAATAACTCAAAGCGTACAGTTCTTTGTGTAACACCCAAAGGCTTACCAGCTTTTCCCTTCTCCCCACCTGAGGGTCTGCCCAAAACCCCCAGGGTTCTTTCTTCCCTCCCCCTCCCACCCCCCCTGCTAGGCTAGTCTCAGGCTGGCCAGGTCTGAGACTGCCCCACCTCCTTTCTCCTCCTGACATTAGGTCTAGACAGGCCTAAGAGGTCTTGAGATACTCCCCCATCATTACCTGATAGGGAGCATCTCCCACAGGAGCAGAGAGGGAAGAAAGAAGAAGAGAATGACTTTGCAGATGGATTTATAGGGTGCAGGATTGATGGGTAGAAATACGCCGTTTCCTGTGTCCACCTTATTGGGTTGGACATTTGGGACAGTGGAGGTGTAGCTTATGTGTGCAGCAACAGGAGGCACCCAGCCTGAACTGCCACAGCATCAAGCCAGAGATCATTCACTCTTCAGAATACCTGGTAGGAAGGTGGTCTAGCTGATCCTTCCTGCTCCATCTAAAGCAGAATCATAGAATCACAAAACGTTAGGGTTTGGAAGAGACCTCTAGAGATCACCTAGTCCGATGTCCCTGCCAAAGAAGGACCACACAGGGCAGGCCATATAGGAGCACATCGTGGAAAACCAGACCTCCTGGCTCCTGCTCTGGTTCAGGGCGTTCTGAGGCTTTGTCCCTTCAGGACACTCAGTTAGACTGAACCACAGCTATAATAGTCCTACCTGAAATTTTAGGCAGGGAAATTTTCTTTAAACTTGGTTTTCAATAAATTCACTTTATCATATACATTCTGATTAACACATCTATGTTATGCAAACCAGGATCTGATCTGTTTGATGAGAACATCAGAGTTACTGTCATTAACCTGAAACAAAAGATACTGAATTGGATGTGTCAATCAACAGTTGACTTCTATAGATCCCTGTTGAGGGTTAACCCAATGAATACTGCAAGGCATAATATTTAATGGTAATTGAGAAGTAAAAGTGTGAGAGAAGGACTTCCCTCACACTCTCTAGAGGTTTTTAAACACCAGCTGCAGAGAAACTCATTTACACTGAGATAACCTTGTGGACACTTACTCAAGAACTATTTTGTTGTTTGTTTTTTTTTTTTTTTAAAAGAAAACAACATTTATTGCTAAACTAATATTTATCTGCCTTCCTAATATATAAACATCCTGGCTGTTTGAATACAACTGTGTTCATACACATATCTGTGTCCCACTATCACAAGCAGCATTATTGTGTGGTTTAGGAGCATGGTTTACTGGTGACCTAGCATTAGCAAGTGCTGAAATCAATTTCAAATGTCTCTTCTAATCTCAACGGTTATATGCTATGATTCTAGTTGACTTAGAAACTGAAAAGTGAGATGTAAAAGAGAACTTGTATAGGATCATGATTAAAAAGTTTATGGATGATGCACAAAAGTCATCCTGTCTCCCACAGTTGAAACTTCACACCTGGTTAAGTAAAATGAAAAAAAACCCCTAACCCTATTCTAGAAGTAGCTCTTTTAGTATAATTAGGTCATGCTTAAGATAATTTTTTACAATCAAATATACGAATTCCTGCCTTCTCTCTTTGTTCCTAGAAGAAGGATTAAAGGGACTTGCATTGCCTGTGCTCTCACTTACAACTCTGCTGGAACACACAGCACTGTGCGTCACTCCATGTTCATCCAAATGCTTCTGCTCTGAAGTGTTAGCATAAATGAATGCATGCATATTTCTGGTTGTTCTAGTAACACAAAGGCAATCACTCGAAATGAAAGGTTCAGTCCATACACAGATACTCATACTAGGATACGTTAATGTGGATCCAGATAGAATGAGTTTTGTGTGACGCACATAAAAGTGTGGTTGGCAGGCCAGGAGAAGTGATTCTTCCCCTTTACTCTGCTTTTCTGAGACCCCACCTTGAATATAGAGTCCAGTTTTGGTGTCTCATCATAAGAAGAACACAGAGCTGCTGGAGTGAGTCCAGAGGAGAGCCAGA
This sequence comes from Indicator indicator, assembly GCF_027791375.1. Lineage (NCBI taxonomy): Eukaryota > Metazoa > Chordata > Aves > Piciformes > Indicatoridae > Indicator > Indicator indicator. The sequence goes on along the minus strand of NC_072053.1, from coordinate 25,782,392 downwards.
AGGATGATCCAAGGCATAGGACAGCTCTGCTAATGAGGATAGGTGGAAGTTGCTGAGGTTGTTCAACCTGGATAAGAAAAGACTCTGGGGGAACCTTACAGTGGCCTTCCAATATCTAAAGGGATCCTACAGGAAGTCTGGAGAAGGACTTTTCATAAGTGTGTCTAGCAATAGGGCAAGAGGGAATGGCTTTAAGCTGAGGGAGAGTAGCTTCAGACTGGATCTTAGGAAGAAATCCTTCTGTATGTGGGTGGGGGGACTCTGGAATAGACTGCCCAGGGTGGTTGTGGATGCCTCCTTCCAGAGGGTGTTTAAGGCCATGTTGGATGAGGCCTTGAGCTTGGCAGAGAGGCTGGAGTAGATGATCTCTAAGTTACTTTCCAACCTAAGCTGTTCTATGATTCTATGAATTTTATCTGGGGTTCTCTCTGAGCATTATGAAATGATGATGGCTCTTCAGACTGTGCAGCCAGCAATTTGTAACAGAATGGCCTCATGGATTGGAATCTTACCATGCACATGCTGCGTTTTGTAGAGTTGTTTCAGCTGGAAAAGACGTCCAAGATAATCCAGTTCAACCATCATCCCAACACACCATGGCTGTTAAACTGTGTCCCTAAATGCCATGTCACACATTTCAGGAGATCACTGCATCACAGGATGTTAGGGATTTATAAAGGACCTCTTGTTTAGTGGAAAACAATGGAAAACAATTTAAAAACTGGGAAATTCTGTAGTATTTGTTGTGTGAAGCTTTATATGTATTTGTTGTCAAAAAGCATTGAACACAAAGCTGTAGTGGAAATGTGATCTTCTTATCTGCTATTTAATGTGTTAGGTTTTGGGGTTTTTTTAGTAGCTCTATAACTGTATATAACTGTATATATAATCATAGGCTTGTGAAGTATATACATATTTGCCATAAACTTGAAGTAGCAGCCAAAAACCCACGATAAACTTACTGTTCTACATATATGCATTTATGGGATCATGTGTTAATGGGACTGGGATGCCTCTAAGGAGACCTCAAAATATCTGGGTTTTTTGATGGTCTGCATGTGTCAGACACATTGAAAGGTGGAAAGGACTTCTTTTAACCATGAAATGTGCTAAAACATCTATTTCTTTTGCTGCTGTTCACACACAATGGGCAGTGCAATAAAACAGGTGGTTATGTCACAGTCTGACTATCTCACTTATATGGCATATGAAGAGACCAAGGGATGGCCTGTGGGTTGCTTGCATTTTCTGAGTCTTCACTACAACATTGTTGTGGACAAATATTCCTCCTTGAATGTGCTAAAACATCTATTTCTTTTGCTGCTGTTCACACACAATGGGCAGTGCAATAAAACAGGTGGTTATGTCACAGTCTGACTATCTCACTTATATGGCATATGAAGAGACCAAGGGATGGCCTGTGGGTTGCTTGCATTTTCTGAGTCTTCACTACAACATTGTTGTGGACAAATATTCCTCCTTGAAATGAGTTTTGGCTTTTCAGGAGCACTGAGGGCTTGATGATGATAATTTGGAGGTCAGGGGACTAAGTCTTAAGGACTAAGAACACTCCTAAAGACTTTGCCTCATCACATCATCTTTTGGACAGAATTTTTCTGCTAGGATAAAGAAGGCAAAGAAGTTTGGGAAGATACCAGGGAAATTTCCAGACAGTGGAATATGTTCTTGACTCTCTCCAGAAGTCAGCTATCCTGTGGGATTTTCCATGTTTGAAGCACAGTCCTGTGGAATGTGGGAAGGTATGTTACAGTTTTCATGACAAATTTGCCCAAGCAAGTGAGCTAAAAAGAGAAATCTAGTCCTGAGTACAGGTACTTGTCTTCCATCCAGCGTTGTCAGCTTCCTCCTGTCTTCCAGAGACTTTGACATTACTTCAGTGGGGCTTATTGATATAGCCTTATCAATGCTCAAAATTTTTTTACAAGTTTACACTTGTGATTGATTTTTTTTTTTTAAAGCATGATTCTTCTATCCAAACCCAGGCAATTAATTTTGAAATGTTTTTGTACTAGATATAAACCTCAAGCAAACTGTACGACAGGTTCAATAATTAGAGTTTGAGGCCTGTATTCTTTGTTTGCTCCATTGTGACGGGTCAAGCAGACTGAAAAAAATATGGTGTAATACTACCATAACCTGACTGTTTTAATGATAGTATAATTATTTATGTTTAGTAATATTTTAAAAATGATGCAATAAATTTATATATGTATTTAGAATTAAAAAGTCATTTGGGACTAATTAAATCAGTCATGTGTGCTGCTCTGTTTCTATTTTTGTGCACCTTGATGTCATATCTCTGTGGTCAACATAAGTGCTATTGTAGTAGATCTCAGCTTAAGTTAAAACTTAGGCAAACTCTGAAATATTGAAAACAAAAAAAATTAAGTAGTGGTTACTTTCTATATTGAAACTCTCTAATCAAATTATAGACAAACAACTGAAGGAACATTGAAATATCTAAAATACCCTTGCAGAAATGTCTCTGGCTAAAAAGAACAAGATGCTGAATGCTCAGTTATGTTCTGTTTGACAAATAAAAAACCCAACCAACAAAATCAAAAAAGGAGAAGAACCCTATCAGATATTTAAGAGTAAATAGGATTGAATCTCTGCATGTTTACAGTAGTTAATATGTAGACAGAGCACTTTTATAGAATTAGTTTGGCTCCTGTTCAGAATCTAGAGATATCCATATTAAATTTCCATATAAATCTCTTGTACAGATAAGGATTAACATGTTTTTCTATTGTGTTCTTAGTTTTTGTTTTGACAATTGGCCTCTCTACACAAGCCAAAAAAAAAAAAAAATCCTCATCTGGGCCAAAAATGAATTATTTTCTAGCAAAAAAAGGAAACCTTTGGTTTTAAAGTTAAATATAGACACATTTTTCTAAATGTTTTCATAACGTACAAGTTAAAGAGGAAACAGATACAGGCTGGATCCAGAAGAATTGATATATTTTTTGTCTTCTATAAAGTATTTCAGAAAGGCCATAGGGGCTTTACCTGTTCATTCTGCAGTCAAGATTGGAAAACCTCATCAAGAATAAGACTGGCTCCAAAAAGTAGAAAATAATTCCCTTTTTCTATCAGGGAGGAGAACAAAACCAACAACTTTAAGGGATGAGTTGCACTTGGTGAGGGAGTCTCATTCAGAGTTTAATTTTTTTTAATTTATGATGGTGAGGATGAAGATATTAAAACATTTCCTCATGAAGTGGCCATTTGTCAAAGTAGCTTAGACTGTGTTTTGTTTCTCTTCTCCTCATTCTCCAGATACATTCTAATCTCACACAGTCACTAAATTGGTGGAAAACAGTATTTTGTTTTGTATGTTTTCCTTTCTCTATTGTGTTATTTTAATTTTACATCAGACTTCTAGTGGAGAATCCGACTGACTATACACTTTGCACCTACTGTAAGCCTTGTATTGAAGTAGGCTTATTATGCTGTTACACAAAAATTGTAGATTTATACTCTTTCACGTGAGGACAAATCAAAATAGTGATAACTACTAGTACTATAAGTGTTATTGGTTTAACTGAATATGATTTTACATAAAAGTCATTAGTGCTTCAAACATCATTAATGAGAACTTTACTCCATAGTAAAGGTATGGAGCACTCTAAATCAGATCTTTAAAGTGTCTCATGCTGACAGAGCAACAACTGAGGTACTGGAAAATCACTACCTTCTTTTACTTTTTAAATTTTTCTAATTATATTTTCTTTTTTCTTTTCCCCCCCAAAAATACGATTTATTTCTGTCTCCTATATATATCATACTGTATAATTCTACAACATATGTAATCTCTTTAAGGAAACTAATTATTTTGTGACAGGTGGAAGGATATTTCACTACAGAGTATTTACTGGGTTATGAATATTTATAAGCATACCTTTCACAACTGTACAGAGAAAACCAATTTCAGTGATTTTCATATACGATGGATTGTAAGGTTTTCTGACTTTTTGTCCTTTCCCAATTAATACTTTTATTTTTTTTCAATTGGCTTTAAAGTCTAAACAAAATTACAATATCTTCTTCCAGTGTTCTAGCTGCTGCCAAATACCTCCCACAATTAGAAAAATACGAAGCTCTTTGCAGACCACCCTTCAGCCATCACAATGACAAAATAATTGTAGAACTCGTCAGATTAGACAAACTGCATGGGAACAGGACACTCAGGCCTTTGACAGAAGCCGGTGGGCTATTAAGGAAGTAGCCAAGTAGTGGCATGCTGTTCTGACACTTTTCTTGCTGACAATAAATGCAGAGTAACTCCTCTGAGTGAATGCCAAGCCATCATGATTAGCATAATTAGAGCATACTTTTGTGGCACTGTTATATCTGTATGAAGCTCCAATGAACAAGGCTCAGTCACAATTGGTGATATGCCTCATTATCTAAATACACAGCTTCTGAATTAAAAGGCTGTCAAGTGAGATGGAGTAAAACTGCACTTTACTTGCCTTGATATTACCTGATTAAAAACGTGAATGTATTTTTTTTCTCATCAGCCTGGAAGATAAGTTATGCTTTGTGCTGATTTTATGGTTTATATTAATGGCTGAGACACAGAAAATCATAGAGTCATAGAATGGTTTGGATTGGAAGTGACCCCCAAAGGTCATCTAGTCCATGCCCCCCTTCAGTGAGCACAGACATCCTTTACTAGATCAGGTTGTCCAGAGTCTTGTCAGGCTGTCCAGAGCCTTGTCAAGCCTCACTTTGAATATCTCCAAGGATGGGGCCTCATCCATGTCCCTAGGCAACCAGTTCCAGTGTTCCACTGCCCTCATGGTAAAGAACTTCCTCCTAACATCCAACCGAAATCTACTCTTTAATCTAAAACCATTGCCCCTAGTCCTATCACTACAGGCCTTTGTAAACAGTTCTTGTAGGCACTCTTCAGGTACTGGAAGGTCACCAGTCTCCCTGGAATCTTCTCTTCTCCAGGCTGAGCAACCCCAGCTCCCTCAGCCTGTCCTCATAGGAGAGGTGTTCCAGCTCTTTAATCATTTTCATGGCCCTCCTCTGGACCTGCTCCATCAGGTCCATGTCTTTCTTGTGTTGGCACCAGAGCTGGATGCAGCACTCCAGTTGAAGTCTTACCAGAGCAAAGTGGCAGAATGACCTCTCTCAATCTTCATGCCATGCTTCTTCTGATGCAACCTAGGATGTGATTGCCTTCCGGGCTGCAAGCATCATTTCCTTCTGCAAAATTCTTTCAAGTACCAAGTGTTTAAACAGTAGCACACATAAATAACACTAAATACTATGCTACTTCAGGTCTATGCTATGGCCTTTTGTGCCTTTTCCAAGGTGCCAATAAATTAAAGTGTGATACAACATATTTATCACGGCTGAAACACAACTGTCTTTAAAAGCTCTCACCAGAAATTTCTATTTAAAGAAAGGCAGTCTAATCCATTATGAAATAGAAATGGTTCTTTTCCTTCTAAAGACAACCTTTCAGCAGACTTTAAATACTTTTCTGTTGACAGTCCCTTATTTCATGACTCCTGTTGTTTTCATTCCTCATCTCTGAGTCTCTCTTGCCTTTTGATTACCTCTGAATACTTCATTCAAAAATGCTGCTATATATTTCTTGAGCTAGAGATCTTCGGTTTGTTATGTCACAGAACAAATTTGAAGTCTGTCTCAGGGAGTGAATATTCAGTTACCTTTAAAGGGTAAATCTGATGAGAGTGTGTTAAATGGGGCTACAAAACTATCTCATTTTCAGGTATCTAAGCTCATTCTAAACAGCAATAGTACAAGATATGCTGAATAACTGGTCATGGGTAATCCCCTGAGCAGCCCAGAAGGGAGAAACACTGTCTCAGTCGGTCTTCAATCAGTCTGAGGAATTGCAGCTTGGGAAAGCTCTTCTTTGTCTCTTACCCAAATACTTGCAGCTGACACCGCTGTTTACCTTTGCTAGAATCTTCCACTTTACTTCATACTACCCTTCAGGTCACATATTGATGTGTCCATTACTCGTAATATTTGTAAGAATTATTCTATTTCTTCCTTTACCACTGTTTTCAACTCCTTCTTGTCTATTCTGTGCACTATGTGGTGTGTTTTTTCTTAATTTAGCTCTTAGAGAAGGGGATTATCTTCTGCTATATATTGTACAGCAAAGGCATATCAGATTTTTCACAATTATTTTGGATATTCTTGTGAACTGGAATTGATCAAAACTCTAGATATCTGGACTTTAATATTCCAAAATTTGTGGTTTAAGTTGACCTTACTTATATGGATCCAAAATAATCAACTTTTTTTTTTCTCTTTTTAAAATAAGAAGCCTGAAAATGAAATCAGGTATTTTTCTTTATGAGGACTTTTTCAGTTCTCAGATGAAACATATTTTTTCCACAAATCCCTGTTTCATGCTTTTGCCCTTAAAAACCAACTCTCCTTCAAATAAAAAGTGTCTTTACAAGCTATACCAATCTCTCTGCAAGAAATGCCTTGTGATTTTTAAATCACTTATCCATATGCTGTATTTTTCAGAGTTCATTCCAGTCCTGTCCTTTTCACAAAAAACTAGAAAAAGCATGAAATATGTTCTATAAGGTTTTTGTGTGTAGATGCTATTCTATGTCAAAATCTAATGTTGCAAATGAGATGGTTATATTCTCTTTTAAAACTGTGTATTAGTAAGGAATGCTTTTTATGATGGTTATTTTTTCCAGTCACACTTCCTAAAGGTAAGGAATAAACAAGTGAATGGAAATTCCATTGTTTTGACCTTCCACATACACGAAGACACTTTAGGCTGCTGAGGGAACTGGCAGATGAGGTTGCTAATCCACTCTCTATTATATTACAAAAGTCATGGCAGTCCAGGGAGATCCCCACAGATTGCAAAAAGGGGAAACAACTCCCATTTTCAAAAAGGGAAAGAGAGATGACCCAGGGAACTATAGACAACTCAGTCTCACCTCTGTGCCTCGTAAGATCATGGAGCAGATCCTCCTGGAGGCACTGCTGAGACAGAAGAATAATGAAGAGATGACTGGGTACAGTCAGCATGGCTTCACCAAGGACAAATCCTGCCTGACAAACCTGGTGGCCTTCCATGACAAGGTCACAACATTAATAGATGAAGGCCGAGCAACTGATGTCATTTACCTGGACCTGAGCAAAGCCTTCAACACCGTCCTGCATTACATTCTGGTCTCCAAACTGGTAAAGTCTGGGTTTGATGGATGGACCATTCAGTGGATAAAGAACTAGCTTGATGGCCACACCCAAAGAGTGGCTGTCAATGGCTCCATGTCCAAGTGGAGCCAAGTGACAAGTGGAGTTCCTTAGGGATCCATACTGGGACCAGTGCTGTTCAACCTCTTTGTCGGTGACATGGACAGTGGCATTGAGTGCACCCTCAGCAAGTTTGCTGACAACACCAAGCTGTGTGGTGCAACAGACACGCTGGAGGGAAGGGATGGCATCCAGAGGGACCTTGACAGGCTGGAGAGGTGGGCCCGTGAGAACCTCATAAGGTTCAACAAGACCAAGTGCAAGGTCCTGCATCTGGGTGGAGGCAATCCCAAGCACCGATATAGGCTGGACAGTGACTGGCTTGAGAACAGCCCTGAAGAAAGGGACTTGGGGTTGCTGGTGGATGAGAAGCTCAATGTGAGCTACCAGTGTGCACTTGAAGCCCAGAAAGCCAATCACATTCTGGGCTGCATCAAGAGAAGCGTGGCCAGCAGGTCAAGGGAGGTGATTCTCCCCCTCTACTCCACTCTGGTGAGACCCCACCTGGAGTACTGTGTCCAGTTCTGGAGCCCCTATTACAAGAGGGATATGGACATGCTGGAACATGTCCAGAGAAGGGCCACCAGGATGATCAGAGGGCTGGAGCACCTCTCCTGTGAGGACAGACTGAAGGAGTTGGGGCTGTTCAGTCTGGAGAAGAGAAGGCTCCGAGGTGACCTTCTTGTGGCCTTCCAGTATCTGAAGGGGGCCTACAAGAAAGCTGGGGAGGGACTTTTTAGGATATCAGATAGTGATAGGACTAGGGGGAATGGAATAAAGCTGGAAGTGAGGAGATTCAGACTGGATGTGAGGAAGAAGTTCTTCCCTATGAGAGTGGTGAGAGCCTGGAATGGGTTGTGCAGGGAGGTGGTTGAGGCCCCATCCTTCGATGTGTTTAAGGCCAGGCTGGATGAGGTTTAAGGCCAGCCTCATCTAGTGTGAGGTGTCCTGCCCATGGCAAGGGGATTGGAACTAGATGATCCTTGTGGTCCCTTCCAACCCTGACTGAATCTGTGAATCTATGTTCCTAAATTTCTTTATTCAAATGCTTAGCTTCAGTAGTAGATTTTCAGATATTTCAGAATCTTCATATATGAAGTGGAAGCCTTAGGAAGGGGAATACAAGGGTGAGAGAGACTTTGAGTCATGTTCCCCATGCAGGAATAGCTTTCTTAAGACCCTAATGCTGAAAATCTTCACTTTTCTTCAACCTCTATGTATTTCTATGTAGTAATGGCAAAAAAGAAGTAAGTATTACTCTAATAGAAATTTAAAACTACATTTTTCCCTGGCCAGATACTGGAACATGAATAGTGTTATGAAATCCAAATATATTTAATAATGAGATTTCAATTATGTTAATTTGGGATTGTCAAGGGAACTATGCTGTCAGCAGGACAAAATTTAGATGATCTCTGTTGTTTGCTAGATTCTGTAAAGCAGTACTTGCCTTTTAGGATTAGTTCTAAGGAAAAATAGAACTGAAGAGCTGCTCTACCCACACTCAATGATCAAAATGTTCTCTTGATCCTCTTGCTAAAGCCTATGGATATCTAATCTTGTTAGCCACTTATGTGTTTTAATTTTTGAATTCTCTGGGTACTCTGGATTTTTTGTGAGACTTCCACAACTGCTCTCATCCAAGCAGTTTAGCACATGAGCCCATAGGCCTTCAGTAGTATCACAGTACATTAGAGGTTAGAAGGGACCTCCAGAGATCATCTGGTCCAAACCCTTTCTAAAAGCAGAATCACCTAGGATAGCCTGCACAGGAATGTATCCAGCTGAGTTTTGAATGCGTCCAGAGAAGGAGACTCCACAACCCTCCTGGGCAGCCTGTTCCAGTGCTCCATCACCCTCACCATAAAGAAATTTCTCCTCATGTTATGGTGAAATCTTCTATGTTCAAGCTTGAACCTATTGTTTCTTGTCTAATTACTGTGCACCACTGAAAAGAAGTTGGCCCCCTCCACTTGACACCCACCCCTCACATATTTATACACGTTGATCAGATCCCTTCTCTGTCCTCTCAGGACTAAACAGCCCCAGGGCTCTCAGTCTCTCTTCATAGGGCAGATGCTCAAGTCCCCTCATCATCCTTGTGGCTCTCCATTGGATTCTCTCCGTCAGGTCCCCGTCTCTCTTGAACTGGGGAGCCCAAAACTGGATACAGCATTCCAGGTGTGGTCTCAACAGGGCAGAGTAGAGGGGGAGAAAAACCTCCCTAGACTAGCTGGACACACCTTTCTTGATGCACCCCAGGATGCCATTTGCTTTCTTGGCCACAAGGGCACGTTGTTGTTCCATGGAGAACTTGCTGCCCACTAGGACTTCAAGCTCTTTTTCAACGGAGCTGCTTTCCAGCAGGGCAACCCATAACCTGTACTGGTGCCTGTTGTTATTCCTCCCCAGACGCAAGACTCTGCACTCGTCCTTAGTGAACTTCATGAGGTTTGCCTGCACCCAGCTCTCCAGCCTGTCCAGGTCACATTGGATGGCTGCACAGCCTGACAGGTGTCAGCCAACCCCCCCAGTTTTGTATCATCAGTGAACTTGCTGGGGGTACTCTCAACACCCTTATCCAGGTCATTGATAAAAATATTGAACAAAACTGGACCCACTAGCAATCCCTGGGGGCACCACTGGCCACAGGTCTCCAAGTTGACTCTGTGCCACTGATGACAACCTTCTGAACTCTGTTGTGGAGCCAGTTTTCAATCCACCTCACTGACCAACTGTCTGTGCCTCTTTTCTTGAGCTTTTCTATAAGGATATTATAAAGTGGTGGGGTCGATGTCCCTGGAGGTGTTTAATAGAAGACTTGATGAGGAACTTGGTGCCACTGTCTAGTTGATTTGTTAGTTTTGGGTGCTCGGTTGGACTTGATGATCTTGGATGTCTCTTCCAACCTGGTTGATTCTGTGATTCTGTGAAAAGCCTTTCTGAAGTCAAGGTATATGACATCCACTGCTCTTCCCTCATCTACCCACTTGGTCATAACTTCATAGAAGGCTATCAGATTAGTCAGACTTGGTAAATCCATGTTGGCTACACCTGATAACCTTCTTGTCTTCCATGTGGTTAGAGATGATCTCCAGGATGAGCTGCTCCATCATCTTTCCAGGGATGGAGGTGAGGCTGACTGGTCTGTAGTTGCCTGGGTCCTCCTTCTTGCCTTTTTCAAAAACTGGAGTGACATTTGCTGTCTTCCAGTCATCAGGTACCTCTCCTGTTCTCCATGACTTTTTAAAAATGATGGAGAGAGATTCAGCAACAGTATCAGCAGCTCTCTTAGCACTTGTGGATGCATCCCATTTGGTCCATGAATTTGTGTGTTTTCAGATGGTATAAGAGATCTCTGGTCCTGGATGACCAGTGGAGTGTCCTCTTCCCTCCAATTCTGCTCTCTTGTTTCCAGAGTCTGAGGTTCTTGAGGGCTGTTCTTAGGAGTAAAAACTGAGGCAAAGAAGGCATTCAGCAACTCTGCCATCTCTGCATCATCAGTTACTGCATCTCCTACACCATTCAGCAGTGGGCCCACCTTTTGCCTGCTCTACCTTTCATCATGGATGTATTTGAAAAAACTCTTCTTGTTCTCTTTCAGCCCCCTGGCAAGACTCAGTTACAAGAGGGCCTTGGCCTTTCTTGTTGCACTTCTACATTTTCTGGTTGTATTTTCATAATCCTCCAAACTGACCAGACCATTTTTCCATGTATTGTAAACCTTCTTTTCCTTTTTGAGTTTTTCTAAGTGCTGCTTGCTTATTCATGCAGGTCTTCTGCCTCCCTTACTTGATTTTTTTTTCAAAGCAATACATTTTTCTTGAGCTTGGAGGAGGTAACATTTGAATATTAATGAGCTCTCTTAGGTTCTCTTTTCTTCTAGATCCCTAGCCCACTGGATATTTTTAAGTATGGGTGAAGATTAAAGGGAAGGCAGGGGAAGGAGATGTTACTGTAGGGGTCTGCTACAGACCACCTGTCCAGCAGAACCAAGCAGATGAGGCCCTCCACAGGCAAGTAGAAGTAGCTTCACGGGCTCGAGCCCTGGTCCTTGTGGGGGATTTCAACCACCCTGACATCTGCTGGAGGGACAACACTGCTAGGTACCAGCATTCCTGGAAGGCATAGATGACAACTTCCCCCTCCAAATGGTAGAGGAACCAACAAGAAAAAGTGCTACACTGGACATTGTTCTCACCAATGGAGAAGGGCTGGTGACCAGTGTGAGGCTCAGGAACAATCCTGTCTGTAGTGACCATGATGCAATAGAATTTAAAAGATCCTCAGGGCAACTAGGAGGGCACATGCCAGTATTACAACCCTGGACTTTAGGCATGCAGACTTTGATTACTTCAGGCATCTGCTGGCCTAAGTACCATGGGACAAAGCCCTAGAGGGAAGAGGGGCCCAGGACAGATGGTCAGTATTCAAGGATCACCTTATCCGTGCCCAGAGCAAAGTACCCCCACAAAGACAAAAGCAGGAAAGAATGCTAGAAGACCTGCCTGGACGAGCAAGGAGCTCCTGGACACTCAGTCACACAAAATGAAACTCTACAAGGAGTGGAAGAAAGGACAGCTAGAATGGGGGGCATATAAGGAAGCTGCCCAAGCAGCAAGAGACCTGGTTAGAAAATCTAAAGCTCAGTTAGAATTAAATCTAACCAGGGAGATTAGAATTAAATCTGGCCAGAGAGATCATGGGGAACAGTAACAATTTCTATCGGTATATTAATTGTAAAAAGAAGACTAGGGAAGGTGTGGGTCTCCTCAGAAAGGAAACAGGGGAGCTGGTGATAAGTGATATGGAGAAGGCTGAGGTTCTCAATGACTTCTTTACCTCAGTCTTTTAAGGCCAGACTGGATGTACCTCTGAGCATCTGACACCTTCGAGTGTGAGGTGTCCCTGCCCATGGCAGGGGGTTGGAACTAGATGATCCTTGAGGTCCTTTCCAACCCTAACAATTCTATGATTCTATAGCAATTGTGCTTGGCTATTACTTATTTGGGTGCATCTGAGGTGTGCTGCTGTATACTAAACTTTCTAAGTTTCTTTGAGCAAATTATGAAGATGAAGATACTTTAGGCAAAGTATCTTTGCTTTCCATTCATAACTCTCTCTGGAATTAATGTTTGTTAAAATACATTGTAATGTTTGTTAAAATCTTGTAATATTACAAGAAGGATGTGGAGGTGCTGGAATGTGTTCAGAGAAGAGCCATGAGGATGATTAGAGAGCTAGAGCACCTCTCCTATGAGGACAGACTGAAAGAATTGGGGCTGTTCAGTCTGAAGAAGAGAAGGCTCCGAGGTGACCTTATTGTGGCCTTTCAATATCTGAAGGGGGCCTACAAGAAAGCTGGGGAGGAACTTTTTAGGATATCAGGTAGTGATAGGACTAGGGGGAATGGAACAAAACTAGAAATGGGTAGATTCAGATTGGATGTTAGGAAGAAGTTTTATACCATGAGGGTGCTGAGACACTGGAACAGGTTGCCCAGGGAGGTGGTAGAAGCCCTGGAGGTTTTTAAGGCCGGGATGGATGTGTCTCTGAGCAACGTGATCTAGTGTGAGGTGTCCCTGGCCACGGCAGTGTGTTGGAACTAGATGATCCTTGAGGTCCCTTCCAACCCTAACAATTCTATGATTCTAAGTAGAGTCTTAAAGAGGGGAAATTTAGTCCTCTTAAGGTCCAGGGTTGAAATTTTACTTATTACACTACTTCTTTGTCTGTTGGTATTAAACTCTAACATGCCATGGTCTTTGCAGCCAAGACTACCCCTAACCTTAACATCTACAACCAGTCCTTTTGGTTTGTTAATACAAGGTCCAACATCGCACTCCTCCTGGTTGGTTCTTCAACTCTTTGCAGGAGAAAGTTGTCATCAATGCACTGCAGGAACCTCTTCAAACTGTTTATGCTTGGCTATGTGAGCTTTCCAACTAATATCAGAGTGGTTGAAGTCACCCATGAGCACCAGGGCACTTGATCTTGAGGCTACTTCCAGCTGCCTGTAGAAAGCCTCATCACAGCTTCTTTCTGGTTCAGTAGTCTGTAATAAACCACTTCCTGATTCTGAGGTCTGACTTTCAAATGTGTGGAGAAACTGAAAACCAGTACAAAAGTCAGGCAATGCTCACATATGACTCTGAAGGACCAGGGTCAGCCTCTTGAGGAAGAGACAATATGCAGGACAATATGCAAAATTTAATCTCCTTTGTCACAAAACATTGGACTTTCCCTCTAACTTCAGCATACAATAATGTTGTCTTCATTTGTACGTCAGTGAGAGGTTGATATAAACATTCATGCACATAATATTCATATCCTTTGTCTGTGGCTGGCCAGGATATTGCATAAATTAAGGAACATTTAATAACACTTGAACAGCCCTATTGCTTTGAGAGAAGACACACACTTTATTAGTTAGCACAAAGGGATTTTTGACTGAGACATCTACTTCACACTCAACCTGTAGTATAAACACCCCATACAGTCACTATTCTATATTAAGCTGTTTGTTTTATCTTCACAAGTTTTATAACTTGTGTGCCTGAACAATCTATAAGTATTTGAGGTCCATACTGGAGGTCACCCTGAATAGACCAAATTATACTTAAATCTTTTCAGTATCTTAAGGAATAACTTGTAAAAAGACACTATTGTAAATGGCCATCCTTTTCAGCAATTCATCATGTGCTTGCATAGACGACTGAAAAAAAAATTCATTGTGTGCAGGAATTCTGGTTTTTTGTTGTTTGTTTTGTTGGAGCTTTTTTCAAGACTAGAGTGCACGAAATGCCTGATGTACAGGGGAGTGATTTTGAAGTGGAGGACCTAGTGCTGTGCCACTACTTGCACTTGGAGACCAGCTGTGCCAGTTGCTGTATTGGAAGAAAGGCCTGCTGTGAATCTAGTCTGCATATGTTACTTAATTTCCTGAATTACCATATTCTCCTAATCAGCTTCTGAGTTAAGGACCAAAATTGAGGATCCAGGTGAGCAGCAAGGATTTAATGTCTAGAATGAAATGACTATTTTGTCATTTTATTGTTGTGCAATCTACTGGTACATTTATTCCATGTATCTTGTCTTAGCCACTGAACACATCTTTTGATTCCACTTCATCTAATTGATCTAAATGATATTTCACAAGCTGAAGAGACTTAAGCAGTTTTATAAGAATCATAAGGAGGTACATCTACCAGGGATCTCTAAAATAAATAAATTTTCCAGCCCTAGTAAGTGGATACACTTAAACTGTTCAATATGAACATTTACTGTGTTTTTCAGTATATGTACTGTCCTTGAATTGTTCAGAATTGTGATGTATTTATACAAGTATGTAGCTGCTTATATACAGGCACTTTGAAAGTTACAGTTTGACTTGGCACTATTAAATAATGCTCACAGATTTCTTGAGCTGGATTAGGATCAAGTCTGCAGTTTTGTTTTATATATGCTATAAAAAGTGCCAACAGAGTTAAGATTCACCCTGTAAAATTATTCACAATATCACAACTCTTTTCTTTTGTTTGACTCAGTTTATAGGAAAAAATGGTGGAAGAATTTGAAAGAACACAATTAGTTTTCCAACAGGCATGAGGAAGTCATGTAGGACAAAACTTTTATGGAAAAAAAAAATAACATGACTCGATGGCTGTGAATGAAATCCTTGTTTATAGCCTATAAACATCTCATAAGCCACAGTGTAAATTCACAAACCTAGGAAGGAATAGCTTCATTAAATGATTATTGTATCTTTTTAAGTTTGAATGAGCATGAATGATTGACAATTAAATTACTCCAGTTTGGATGGTAGCATGTGTTAAACTGATACTACTTCTTCCTGGTTGTACAAATATTTTAAAGTACTTCTGGAAATACGCTGTAGTAGCATACTGAAAATAATTTTAATGATTTATGATGTTATCTCAAATCTTCTTGTAGAAGAATTCCTGATGTTATAAGACTGTTCCTGTTTAAAGGACATCCACTGCCTGTCAGCAATAAGTGCCTGTCTGAATGTTTATTTATGGTTACTAGAGCAAATTTAACCGGGAGGTTTTAGTCCCAGTCCGTGTGCTCTCAGACATATCATATTTACTCTGAGTCCTGGTTTTGTCTGGTGGGTTGCTTCACATATCTGGCTTAACAAGCAAGTGTGGGTCTGTGGTGCTCAGGTCTGTGAAGTCCTGCCCTCTTGCAGTTTTCCATGTGTGTGTAAAGAAATAAGGATGAATGTGATGAAGCATCTTACAAAACAAAAGCCTTACATGTTGAAGCAGGAAAATCAGCACCAGCTTAGTTGTGGTTTTTTGTTTGTTTGTTTTGATTTTTTTGTTTTTGTTGTTATTGTGCTTTTTTCTGGGTTTATTCCCTGCTTTAATTATTCTGTGAATGAAAAGAACAGTGCCAAGGTTTTCCGGTGGAGTAATAAACTTCAGCATGAAAGGGAGAGTCAAATCCTGTCAGTTCCCACTGATGCTTGCTTCTGCAGTAATAGCAGTGATAACTTTCCCTTTTCCATTTTTAAACACTATCAGAAACACTAAGCATATATAAACCAAAAATCACGACTTGAAAGAATGAGTCTCATTTAGTTATTATCATTAGGGGTTGTTTTTATATATAACTGCAGACAAAAATAGAGTTCTTTCTCATGACGGAAGGGTTAGAAACTGAATTCTTAAAAAACTAAAACATGATAAAATTTCTAGGAGCTAGATGTTGAGAGGTCCTCTCTTTCCCATGAAATACAATCTTCATTATATATTTGAAAATGTACGATTCAGAGTTTTTTTTTTAATATTAAAAATATAATTTAAGCCTTGATATTGAGGATGTCTTCTGTATACTAATATAGGGTTTATTTGGCTATGCTTTTTTATTCAACCTTAGAATATGCTGCAGCCCTACATAGTACCCAATATTTAGCAGTGACTTTGGCCTGCATGCCAATCCTTGGTACTAACTAGAAACATTGAACAATATCACTGCTAGAAGCAGACTCTGTCTACAAAAACATGGCGTTGATTTCAGAAAGTGCTGCTACTCAGAAGAGACTGAGCTGAAAAGCAAAATCATTGAACTGAAATCACTGAACAGAATTAGTTGTGTTCTAGTTCAAACAAGGACATTCCACCCCTTATTCCATAACACTTGTGTTATACCAATCTCTAGTTTATTATTTCTTCTACAGAAAAGCTTGATAAGCTTACTTAGTTCATGACGGCAGATTTCCATCTATCATATCAATCTCTCAAGCAGGAAAGATGTTACTGAACTCATTGCAGTTCATGGCCACAGATTGCAGGCTAAATTATTGAGGACTCTTAGTATAGTCATTAAGTATATAGGTTTAAACGAAGTATTCTCATCCAGAGTTAAATTTCTTTGAGGTACACAATGAACTCCACCATCTTTCATCATCACTTGCCAAGGACTGCTAGGTCCTTGAGCAAAAGTAATTCCACAAGTTTTCCCCCAACATATTTGTTTCAAACACTGTAGGTACTTTATCACCTTCTACTGTATGTAAATGATCTGATTCGGTGGGGCTGGCTCGCCTGATAGATCCCCTGGTGTTAAGTAATCTGGCGGTTTGTGCTAAATGCTCATCCCAGTTTCTAAAGGTTTCACCCCTCATTCCTTTCAGAGGAGTTTTCAGAAGCCCACCGTATCATTCTATTTTTCTGGAGGCTGATGCATTGTAGGGGATGTGATATATCCACTCGATACCGTGTCCTTTGGTTCCCTAGAAAGGAAGCAAGAAGAGAAGAGCAGAACAGAACTAGAGATGGTTTTGGGAACCAAATCTTATGGGAGATGTCCCTCCAATGGAATTGTTCAGAATAATCATTATTTTCCTTTTTACACCCAATAGTGGTTTATTTATATTTTTTAGTACTTTCTGCTAAAAATCTGTGAAAAATTTAAATGCATAGCCCTAAATTACGACACAGCAGAAACAACATGGGATGGATTTGGTTTGGAACTGACTGCAACTCCTGTTCCATGTCAATCTGAGCTGCTGAGGGGAAGAAGATAGAAAATTAGGAGCAGATCTGAGCCCAGGAAGAGCAGAGAGGCAAGTGTTTTTTAAGATCTGATTGTATTTATCACTGTCCTGCTCTGATTCAGTTGGTAAGTTGTTGGTGGCTTTCACGTTTAAATTACATTGATTTTCTTTCCCCAAATTGAGTCTTTCACCCATGAACATAATTGGTGACTGTGCCCTTCCTCTCCTTTGTCTCAACCCTTCAGTCTTTTGTTGTATTTTCTCCTCCCTATCCCACCAGAGTAGGGGAAGAGTGAGCAAACAGGTGTGTAGTGTTTTGTCGCTTAAACCACAGCTGCATGAAGATTCCTGAAAACTCATTTCTCCACTCTTCCTATGCCCTTCTGGTCGGTAGCACAAATTTCCAGAATATCAGCCACTCCTCCAAGTTGTGCGTCATCTGCAGACTTGCTGAAGATACAGTATGTCTCATCACCCAGATTGGTACTGAAGATAATAAGCAGGATTAAATCCATTATAGACCCCTAGAAAACACATCTACTTACAAACCTCCTATTAGACTTTGACCCACTGATCATAATCCCCTGAGCCTGGACATTCAGCCAATATTCAATCCTCCTTGCTGCCTGTTTAACCAGCCCATACATTAACAGTTTCTTTATGGGTATTCAGGTCCAGGTAACCTTTGGACTTCAGCAAGTCCACTTCTCTCCCTTCATCTACTGGGCCAGTCACTTGATCAAGGTCTTATTCTTGGTGAAGACATGCTGACAACTCTTAACAATTTTCTTGTCCTTAATATGCTTGGAAATGTTTTCCAGGATTTTAGACAAACTTCTGCTTCTAGTATGTGTTAATCTTAACCTAAGACTAGGTTAAGAAAATCTATTGCTGTTTCTAAATGGTTATTAATGTTATTCTGGTTATATTGAACAATCTGTACAGGTCATTTCAAATCTAAATTGCTGTGTTTTCCTGTGCAGTGGCTAGTGGCTGGTAGGGGCTTACAGAACCAAACTACCAGTGATGTCATGTGCATTCATTCAGGGATTGTGTAACCATAAGACAAGTGGATCCATTTATGTCAGATTGTAAAACCAGAGCACACGCTTACTTTTTGTAATGTTGTTGTGGAGGAGTGGGCCTACACTCTACTCTTTTTGACATGATGTAGACTTCCAGAAAATAACAGCCATTATAGATATTATCTTTTGTGATGGACACCAGGAGGTTGACCTCAGTGTAGATGACATCATACTGATGTCTCTGATGCTGTAGCCTGTGTCTTTCTTTGCATTTAGGTACAGTTTCTTGCATTCTTAATTTCCCCCCTTCATAAGATCAAATTAACTCATATGGGGCTACTGTAGACTTACAACATAAATGCAGTACCTTCTCTTTCCACACAATGTAGTTTGCATTGATATATATCTCACCTTGACAGCAACTGTGTTCAACATACCAAAGTCTGTTGAGATATTCTGCTCCAGAATATACACTGTCACTAATTCTTTAGACAACTCTGCCACCATGCATACTGTGGCTCCTGAGCTGAACTAGGTATTTGCATAATTGATGTTTCATATCATTCATAATCTTCCTTCTATTTACTGTGCTCAACATTTTGACTATATATGTCTATCTTCCCTCCCTCTGCCTCTTGTAATTGGTGTAAGTCAGGAACATTTCACAGTATCACAGTACATTAGAGGTTGGAAAGGACCTCCAGAGATCCTTGGGTCCAACCCCCTTGCCAAAGCAGGATCACTTAGGGTAGTCTGCATGGGAATGCATCTAGACAGGTTTTGAATGTGTCCAGAGAAGGAGACTCCACAACCTCACTGGACAGTCTGTTCCAGGGCTTTGTCACTCTCACTGTAAAGAAGTTTCTCCTCATGTTGAGGTGAAAAACACAAATACATTATTTTCAGTACTTTGTAACTGAAGCAACCACAAAGGAAAGTGGGACAACACTGTGATGATTAAGGATGGATGGTTATTAATTTATGATTTATGAAATATGAATTATGAAAATATTATTAATTACTAAAATATTAATAACCATTAATCACCTTTATATATTGATTCTAATGCACGGTTGTAAGAATATATTCCATAACTGGTTTAGTATATACAATTTGATCCAATTATAATATTTACAGAATCAATTTCTAATTAAGGGAACGAAAGGGTGCAGTTCCACTTCTTGTCCACTAGATGGGGACTCGACAAGACGCTTGGTGGCTGCAACTATGTACAGAAATATTTATAATGTTATCACGAGGCAAGTCAATCTGGAAGATCAGGCGGCTAGGTGCAGGTGCTTTGAATTGAATGTTACTGAATGTTGCACACATGAAAAGATATATTCTGTCTTTGTAGAGAGGAAAGTTGCTGGGTTACGCTAGCTACTCGCTGTCTGTCGGTTTATGGTCTGTCTGTCTGCCCGGGGCTGGTCCATCCGGGCAGTGACTTTCTTTCTCCTCTTGCCTTCGCAGGTAGGGCAAAGCTTTCTTTCTCCTCCCATGGCTACGGATGGGGCAAGGCTTTCCTTCTACGGCCGTGTAGGAGGGACTTTCCCAGTGGGAGGGGTTGGCACGGCTCCCTGAACAGGGTTGGCCTGGCAGGGCTGGTCTGGGGGAGTGGCCCTGCACGGCAGGGCTGGGTCCTTCAGGGTTGGCCCTTGTGATTGAGGTGACAGTTCCTGGTAGAAAGTGTTGGCCGTCTCCGATTCCAGAGACAGGCTTCGGGGAAGGGGCATGGTGGAGCGGTGCTTCCCCTTTACTTGGCTCGAAGTGAGCTGACCATGCCGATCTTGGCGACTGCTTCCCATTAAGGTTATGATGCAGTCCTTGGTTTGAATTCAACAGAGAAGATCTCTCTCTCTCTCTCTTTCTTTCTCTCAGGAAAACCCTGATGGCTCAGGGCTGTGGAGCAGTGACAGTGGCTCCCTTTATATCCCGTGAACGGCAGGGGTCATGCAAGATGCATAGCTGCTTGATTATCTGCTTATGCTTGCACCTGTTCTGGACTGACAGGCTTGGGCTAGTCCCTCCCCTTATGGGCCAAAGCTTACCCTCGGGGCATCCAGTCCTCTCGACTGGGTTTACGACACTGGCTTTCTGGCTTTCAGCGAAGGGATCTCCTATTTGCTGGTTCCTCAAGCAGCTCGGGAACCTGGTTTCTTTCCATATTGCAGAGGCCTCTAGTATGCTTGCATGTGGGAGTGAGAAGACTTATGGGTTGCGAGCTTAAGTAGCTCGACCAAAGCAAGAGAAAGCAAAATGAGAGAGCAAATTGGTAAACAAGTGGAGTAGTACTTTTAGATTTCTCGAGGCTGGATGTGGCCAGTGGACACACTTGTCAACAATCTGCTTTAGCCTATGGAATGGATGAAGCTAGAATTATGCCCTTAGATGGAAAGAGCACAAGCATGTGATGCGATGGGTGCATGTAGCTGTTTACCCCTTAGGAGACAGGTTGTCACCTGGGCCTTTGTCCTCCTCTCCTGGAAGGAGGGTGGAAGGGGGACTTACCAAAACATGTTGGGACAAGTTTGCTGGTATTTGGGGGCATAATTCTGGGCATAAGGTGCCTTCACCACAAACACTACAGAAACACAGACACACTAAAGAGCATATAGACAAACTCTATTTGGAACAGTCACTATGAGAAAAAAAACCTCAGTGGTTTAACTCTCTGGGGGCTGCACAATGTCCATTTCACTCAACTGTCCATACTAGAGAAACCCTTGCACAGCATCAGAGAGTAACTCAGATGAAATTACCTACTCCTTTGCATTTTAGCATCTTGCTTATAGTCAGGGTTTCATTTGATCTCTGGCACATAAGGATTTTGATTCTCAAAAAGAAACTTGCTCTATCACCAGCAAACATCTATTTTAAATAAAGAAATAACAAAGACTAAATGGCAATAACATGATGTTACGTTTACGAATTTGTTAATTTGAATAACTGTCAATTATTCTGAACACAATTCTTTTTAATGCTATTTTAATATGAGGTGAAATTACTGTGATAATAGACATTGTTTTGTTGTATTATGGCTGAATACAACATCAAATCACAAACTTGATGTTTAGTTTTCCAGCATTCATTTTATGAGTAAACTCATACCATGAAAAATAATGCAGCATTTTAATGTTATTAGTGAGTTGGGCTGAAACTGGCCTTGGCATTATTCTACTGAAAGGTGGATTTAACATGCTTTGATAACTGTTCCATTGTTTGTCAATATGATAAAATATAATTAGGCAATATTAACAAGGTTTTAATCAGGTGGCTGGTGCAATTTATAATACATTTAAGAACCATAAGGTATAAATGAAACCTGCTTAATAATTTCTATTTACATTAAAATCCATTTATCTTTTCAATGTTTTCCATATCCTTGACATCTTGGTTTAATTATCAGAGAAATTTTTGCTTAAATCATTATGTTACCCTTTTAGCCCAACTTTTCTTATTCAATCTCTTTCTCCTGTATGATCCAGAAGTGAAGTCAAAATGCCAAGGTATAAAACCTCTACAATTTCCATGGTAACAGATATATGATTTAGTGAATACAGGGTTTTGTTTTCTAGAGAAAACCAGGTAAATGAAAGAAAAAAACCTTTTCCTATTCAAGTATTGTTTAATTTCATTTCATTCCAAAGTACAGTGTCATACAAGGCTTTAAGCTACATCATTTGGGTGTGAGATCATAGAATCATAGAGTGCTTGGGATTGGAAAGGACCTCCAGAGGTCAACCCCCCTACAAAGCAGGACCATTTAGGGCAGATAGCACAGGAATGAATCCGAATCAGTTCTAAAGATCTCTAGAGGAGGAGACTCTACAACCACTCTGGACAGCCTGTTCCAGTGCTGCATTACCCCCACAGTCAAGAAATTTTTTCTCATGTTGAGATGGAATTTTCTGTGATTGAATTTTCATCCACTGCCCCTTGTCCTATAACTGAGTATCACTGAAAAGAGACTGGCTCTATCCTGTCGATAGCCACCTTTCAGATATTTGTAGACTTTGGTAAAGTACCTTCTCAGCTTTCTCTTCTCCAGACTAAACAGACCCAGATCTCTCAGTCTTTCCTTGTAAGAGAGATGTTCCAGTCCCTTAATCATCCTCATAGCCCTCTGTTGAATGCTGCCCTGTAGTTCCCTGTCCCTGTTGAACTGGGGAGCCTAGAACTCTACACAATATTGCAGATGTGGTCTAACTAGGGTCAAGTAGAGGGGGAAGAGAACCTTCCTTGACCTACTGGATACACTCTTCTTAATGCCTAAGTATACTATTGGCCTTCTTGGCCACCAGTGCACATTGCTGTTCCATAGGTAATTTATCAATCAAGAATACAAGGTCCTTCTCTGTGGAGCTATTCCCCAGCAGGTCAACCCCTGACCTGTACTGGTTCATGGCGTTATTCCAAGTGCAGGACTCCATGCTTATCCTCATTGAATAAAGCAAAACAACAACTTGCTCATTCAACACCTGGATGTAAATTTTCCCTGGAGAAAATGTCACTTAAGAAAGGAGAGTCAGTGACTTAGCAGCTCATGTGCTTCTTTCTGAGTCTTCACTGAAAACCTGCCTCTGCAAGATATGAAGCATACAGTAGAAAGTGTGTTCTCCAGGGTGACATCTAAAACTGATTTTATGAATACAGGATCAAAATGCTTTAAAGACCTTTATCATGCCTAGCATTTTGATAACTTCCCATAGATACTTCCTGTAAGTTGAGTTCTACAAAAATGTGGTAAGTTAAACTGAAGTATGTTTAACATTATGAACTGGACTTTTCCCAGTGTCTTGCAGCTGGAGAAAACACATGGGCCTTGCAGTTCAATAAACTGAGAGTATTATTGACCAAGAGGATGGGAAATGAATTCCAAAGATGAGGCTATTTTAAGATAATTAAAGGTCCCATGGTACTAAGTGCAAGAGTAGGAACATCTGTTACTGTGTCCAAGTCAAATTACAGGTTCAGTAATTATTTTCTGCCTAATTGAGATCCAGATTTATTTTAGTCAGATTTAAGTATTCTTCATGCCTTTCCGTGTTTCATAACTGCAGTCAGAATGGTGGAGTGAGCCAACAGTGACAGAATGGATCCTTCACTGTGGCTTATGCTGTGTGTGCTATATGTTGATAAGAGTTCATGGAAGCACATGAGGGTTATGAAAGTCAGTTTGTGTTGGGTTGCTGAAGGCAATAGGCAAAAACACAGCCTTAAACATTTTACTTGACTGAAATCTGTACTACAGAAGACATAGAGGGTTCTGCTAGAGAAAAACAGAAACTCTGCTGAATAAATCTCTTGTGCCCCACCACTCCTCCCTTCTCCTGCCATTTACGAATAATCTATTTATATTATTTTACCTGTACAGATGCAACAGGTCTATTTGCTTTAACAGAACCATATTCCAGATGACTGCATAGTCTCTTTCTTATAATAAATTTGAAATTCCATCTATAAGTAAGAGTAATCCAAAACTTATACAATGTCTGATGGAAAAATGATACAGATATTTTCTAGATTACCTAGAAAATCATAGAAATTAACAGTGTAATATGCATTTTCTTCTCTATCAGTTCATTAGTATGTTCTAGTTGTAGGTCCATGCTTCTGATTAATTTTATAATAGCAGATATCAGAATGCATAAATATTTATATATAAATATGAACAGATTTTAGAAGGAAAAGAGTGAAACATCTATATGATAGGATAATCACATATGAGATTACGTGAAAAATGTGGCAGACTGACAAAAGTGCAAGTCATTTGGTGTGATCACTGTACTCTTGATAGTGTCCTTAAGGAGACTTCTGTTTCACTAAACTGAGTATCAGATTTAACCAGCTGTGCCTGACAATAGATTGTGGCGAAGTCTGACAAGGCCCCTGGGAAAGAGTACTGCCCTCTGTTGTCATATGGCCTGGAGAGGGTTTCATACCTGTTATAATATCCCAAGGAAGGGGATTCATTGCTAAATCTATGCAGGCTCGTTCTTAATCGTGGGAAACTAATGATCTGTGAAGGATATCTTAAAGGTGCTCACTATGAATAAGCATATTATTAGTTTTCATTACGCAGTGACTACACTCCTTTACTGAGAATACATTACCAAAAACATTCAAAGAATTGCTTCCCTGTCTTGAAATTCATAAATATCAGCTGAATCTAAATTTAACAACACAAGGCTTACTGATATTTTAGTGCAAGTCACTTATCACCCAATAGATATGTTGTTACCTAAATTGAAAGTAAATCTCATGACAAAAGAATATATTTGTGGTTTCTAACAAACACTTTCAAATTTGTGTGTTATGCAAAAAAGGTTCTCATTTTTTTGTAACCAGAAGATTTATACTCACAGTGTGTACAATTTCAATCTCTTGTCCAAATAGCTTGCTTTATGCCTACATCACTGTGAAATATTTAATGTAGTTATCACTTTTCAAGATATTGGCTCCCTATAATTTTAATGTGGCTGATGAAAATAGTTTACAGATTGCTATTTTGCTTAGGCATCGATAGAATAAAAATCCTTCTTGTCTTTGCCCCTCTTTGAAATATTTTATGGACAGCTCAGTCATTATTCAGTAAAGGCTTACATTAATGCATATATTCTAACTGTGAGTGTATTTTCAGATATCATAACAATGAGACATATGACAAAAAGATCAGATGTGAATTTATGAGGAATCCAGGGTTTCTTTACCACACTGATGGATAATGCCCTGTGTAGTATCTCTGTTCCTGCATGTGGAACATGACTCAAAGCCTATCTCACCTGTGTATTCCCCTTCCTAAGGCTTCCACTTCATATATGAAGATTCTGAAATATCTGAAAATCTACTACTGAAGCTAAGCATTTGAATAAAGAAAATCAGGAACATAGATTCATAGATTCATAGATTCATAGATTCATTCAGGGTTGGAAGGGACCACAAGGATCATCTAGTTCCAACCCCCCTGCCATGGGCAGGGACACCTCACACTAGATGAGGCTGGCCAGAGCCTCATCCAGCCTGGCTTTAAACACCTCCAGGGATCCTCCAGGGATGGGGCCTCAACCACCTCCCTGCACAACCCATTCCAGGCTCTCACCACTCTTATGGGGAAGAACTTCCTAACATCCAGTCTGAATCTCCTCAATTCCAGCTTTATTCCATTCCCCCTAGTCCTATCACTACCTGATATCCTAAAAGGTCCCTCCCCAGCTTTCTTGTAGGCCCCCTTCAGATACTGGAAAGCCACAAGAAGGTCACCTCAGAGCCTTCTCTTCTCCAGACTGAACAGCCCCAACTCTTTCAGTTTGTCCTCATAGGAGAGGTGATCCAGGCCCTCTGATCATCCTGGTGGCCCTTCTCTGGACACCTTCCAGCATATCCCTCTTGTAATAGGGGCTCCAGAACTGGATGCAGTACTCTCACCAGAGCTGAGTAGAGGGGGAGAATCACCTGCTGTCCACACTTCTCTTGATGCAGCCCAGGATCTGGTTGACTTTCTGGGCTGCAAGTGTACATTGACAGCTCATGTTGAGCTTCATGTCCACCAACACCCCCAAGTCCCTCTCCTCAGGGCTGCTTTCCAGCCAGTCGCTGCCCAGCCTGTATTTGTGCTTGGGATTGCCTTGACCCAGATGCAGGACCCTGCACTTGGTCTTGTTGAATCTCATGAGGTTGGCTTGTGCCCACCTCTCCAGCCTGTCAAGGTCCCTCTGGATGCCATCCCTTCCCTCCAGCCTGTCTGCTGCACCACACAGCTTGGTATCATCAGCAAACTTGCTGAGGGTGCACTTAATACCACTGTTCATGTCACTGACAAAGATGTTGAACAAGACTGGTCCCAGTACTGATCCCTGAGGGACTCTGCTTGTCACTGGCCTCCACTGGGACACGGAGCCATTGACAGCCACTCTTTGGGTGTGGCCATCAAGCCAGTTCTTTATCCATCTCGTTTTCCACCCATCAAACCCATGTGTCACCAGTTTGGAGACCAGGATGTGGTGCAGGACAGTGTTGAAGGCTTTGCTCAGGTGCAGGTAAATGACATCAGTTGCTCTCCCCTCATCTATTAATGTATAAGTATACATTGTTTTAAATAGGCCCATGCTATCATCCTGCAAGAGGGCATAGTTAGAGCTTGCATTTTCTTTCTTTTTGCCAGTTGGGTGTATTTTTAGTATTAAATTCTTAAAAGGAAAAAAAATAATCCTACAGAGAAGCTGGAAATGGCAGCAGCAGCAACTTATTAACTAGTTCTTATTTCTTGGTGTGGATGATTTTAATTCTCTGAAGTCTGCCTCAGCTCATTGTCATGCTCCTTTCTGTCCTTTACTGGACAGAGATGTCAATATCAAATCAAATGCCAATATCAAATCACGGTACCAGGGCTTGTGAAAGAGCAATTCCACATACCTGTAGTACTTACTAGGAAAAATACTTGGAGAGTAATATGATTGCAATGCTTGTAACTACAGAGACTGAACTTGGTTTTTAAGCCTGTGAAAGTTAGAATTTCATAACTGAGCAAAAGGGGATGCTTCTTAGGTAGAAAGAATATCTTGGAGAGTACTGGTTACAGTGGTCACAGACTGAGAATTATTTCGCCAAAGGTCTATTAACAAAAGTGAAATCTATGTCTTAGGTAAGTGCTTTTTGACACTTCTGTAGCAGAGATGTGTTCCGATATTCTCTCTGTTTAAAGTAAAGAATTGGAACTCTCAGGGAAACAGAATAATTTAAGAACTTCAGATTAGGAGATCATTGTGCCCTTCCAAAAATGATCCACCTGTTTGACTCTTCCCCTCAATATTACTTCTGGTATCTGGAAGTGGGCTCGAGGGTACAAAGTAAAGAAAAGTCCAGTGATCTCTCTAAAGAATACCAGCTTCAAAAGGATGAGATTTGATGGGAGATGTAGAGCCTTCCATGAGAAGGTCTTTAAGGCAGCTCCTTCCTGTACACACTCCTGTCCCACTAACTCACATTGCTTCCTATGCCTCACCAGGAAATGCACGTTTTCCCCTCTCTAACTCATTGGAAGAATTAAAAATCATTGTGGGTATAAAAACTATTCTGATCTGACACAAAATCAGTATAGCATTCTCTGAAATGGTTACTCGATCATGGATTAGCCAGGGCAGGAGTAGGCCTTTCAGGAATCTAATCTTTTCAACAACCTTCCAAAGCCATTACTTTGTATTCAAAAAAGCAGATCACAGTTCCAACACAAAGCTGTTAAATCCCCTGTGTAGATGTTGCTTCATCTCTCATTCAACTTGGATGAGAGATGCATCCAACTAAATAATACTTCTTGGAGAAAGGAGTGAACTCCATTTTTTTTTTGCCTGCTCACTTATGCAGTGGTCACTGCTATCAAAACCAGCAACCTTTTCTGTGTGCAGACGTCCTGCCTAACAGAAGTCACCACAGGGAAAGTCCTCCTGTGTTGTCAGTCATGGTGCACTCAGGCAGGGTTTACACTATGAGATGGCAAAGAAAATTCTACTGATGCTTTGTTCTTTAGCTCTATTTGTTTGGTAAATGTTCAGTCATCACCTTTGAATGCCTGGTTTAAAAAAGTTGCATAAAAGATGTCCCAATCCTCTCCCTGACTTTTTTGGGCATACATTACACTGACAAAAGCCTCAGACATAAATACTCTCCTCAAGGCTTGCAGGGCATAACCAGTCATCTCATCAATCAGATAGAAAACCCCAAGTGATCACAATATGAAAAAGAATGTGGTCAATTAAACTGAGGTATTTCTAAACTTGATTTGTAATTGCTTATACATATTGTAATTTGAACAAAAAAATATTATGTTGATATAACAGCCCGGTAAGTGTTTCTAGATGACAGTAAAAATGTCTTTATTATAGTCCTCCACCTGCATATTTGTAATGCCCAAACTGAGACTGAATGATCTTTTGAGAATTCCTAGTCTGGTTTCAATAGGAAATGATGTAATTTTCTTAACAACCTGCCTCCAAAAAAAAAAATAAACACAGACCAAGACCTGGGAAACAAGAAGAAAATAAAAGGATGAATCACAGTAGTAGTTTCCTCCTTTGGAATTTCAGATGATTTAGGAAAAATGGCTGAGTAGAAAAACATGGTCTGTAAAATAAACACTGATAATTTTATTTTCACAATGCCCATGTAGTTTATCTGTGAGCACAGGTACCATTGTAGCATGTTATGGCAAGCAGTGCTCTGCTGCACAGAGATGACTGTGTGTCCAGGCAGGTACACAGCACTCTGGGAATCCAGGGCTGCTCTCGTGCTAAAGAATCCGAAGTGAGAGTTGGGTCTTGATGTTTTTCAGCCCTGATGTTTCTCATCTATATCTCCACCAAACAGATTATATTATGAGAAATTCCAGCATTGGTGTATGAATGTCTTTGGGTTTGTTTTCTATTCTGTGTTCCTTTGTTTTAAATAATCAACTACAGTCAATAGTTTCCTAACATGCTACTGCAATATCATGCATTTGAGATCTGGTATCTCTTCTATCTTAGTTTTTAATTTCTTTCCCCTTTCTGTTATTTCTATTAATTCAGATTCTCAGACAACTGTCCTAAACTAAACTCAGATATTACACTGTAAGGTCCACTCTTTATTTGTTGGGCCAAAAGATTATTACACTATAAGCTAGATGACAAAGTTGGCACTTCATTGTGGTTTTTTTGTTTGTTTGTTTGTTAAATCAGAGATAACTATAGATTTCATATTATTTGTAAAAAAGATAATATATTACAGATGTGGTGGTTTGGCTGAGCTGGAGTTAATACTCTCCAGTGCAGTGATGTAACTTGCAGTTGATAACAGACCAGTGTTTTGGCTGCTGCTGAGCCAAGCACTAAGGCTGTGCTTTTCCAACATTCCCCCCCCCCCCCAATAGCAGGCTGAGGGATGGGCAAGATCTTGGGAGGGAGCATAACCAGGCCAGCTGACCCAAGCTGACCAAAGGTGTATTCCATACCATACAATATCAAATCAGATATAAATGCCAAGAGAAAGAAGGAAGTGTGGGAGGCATTCATGTAAGACGTTTGTCTTCCAGAGCAGCTGTTACACATATTGAAGCCCTGCTCCCAGGGAATGACCTAATATCATTTGCTGATGGGAAGCAGAGAATAACATCTTTCTTTGCTCTTGCTTCTGCAACTGCTTTTGCTTTTCATCTTATCAAATTGCTTCTATTTTAACTCACAGGCCTTTATGTTATTTTCTTTCTGCTTTTGTGGGCATCTGGTCCCCAGCCACAGCCAAATTACAACATCCATAATATTATTTTTCTTTTACAAATAACAGGAAATCTACAATTATGCTGTCTGCATAACCTGTATGCTAAAATGTGTCTATTCAATGATATTATATAGCATAATCCCTCTAAGCATAACAATATATGTTATAAAAAATATTCACTTTTAAAGTTGGTGTTAAGATGTTTCTTCTATAGCTATAAAATGCAAAGTAAAAAGTATTATTTCAGCATAAATTATGCATATTTATATGTCTGCGTGGATACATGTTCTTATGCAGAGATCACTGAAGTATTAGGCATTCACTTATGTATCGAAAATTACGTCCAAGTATTTCCTGTCTTAATTTGTAAGACTATAGTATTTAAATGCTAAATGTTTATATTTCTAACAACAGAACTAATTCATATTTTTATGCACACAGAATCAAAATTTTCAATGAAAGCTGAATCTTTTAATATTTATAAAGTTCCACTGGGCAAAACCATTTCTCAGTTCTTTTTCTGGAAAACTATTTTAATTTCTAGATTTGAATTTAAAAGGCTTTTAAACATCTAGTACATAGGGGATGCTCTAATTTTTGAGAATATCATGATTAGGTGTCTGTATGGTGTTTACAAGAAAACAGGAATAGAACAAATCCACGGATTCATATAACCATAGAGACTGTAATGAACAGAGAAATCATATACACTGATCTAAAGCCACTATAAAAGGGCTACAAAGACAAGGGACAGGGGAAAAAGACTAAAAGGAATTTTAATTTTTTTCCCCCCAAGAAATAGAATTTCTTGTTTTCTGTAGTCAGACAATTTTTGTCACCATATTTTTACTAACTTTTGAAAAAATAAATGCTTACATTACAGGAAAATGGGCTCAACATTACGAAGTAACCTATAAACACAAGATCATTTAATTGATTCAGAAAAAATTATTCATTGTTTTCCATTTTCTCTGTTTGTACAGTAGTTTCACGTCTGGTTTTGGTTAAGAAATAGTGCTTGTCATAATACTTGCTGGTTTTCTTGTAATCATCCAAGTATCATAAAGCGTAAACTTTTATATTATCCTCAGTAGTTTTAAAAGGGTATTACAACTTCCATTAATCATTTTTCTTCTTTGAAGTTTTGGTCATAAAGTTAAGCTAAGTTTCTCAAAAGCATTGGAGGATAAGTTACAAGTGACTTTCATTTGCAATTTGCACATGCCATACAGATAATTTACATTTTACTACTGTGTAAGTCCGAACGTTCTGCATTTCAGTTTGTAAGTGAGGAGATTTTACAAAGGCCATGATTCTATGCATCAAAGTCCACATTGTTATTACTGAAGCTTGGTATCTGCTTTTTGTACTCTCCCTCACCTATCCTTCCACACACCCCTCCATTTCTGAGGATCTATTGTTTGTAGAATAATATGCCAGAGTTTTAGGCCATTTTCCATTGACAGAATTTCTCCAGAATTTCTAAAACCCATAGGCTTTTCACAGGTCACATATTTGCTACAATATTTATTTCCCTACTCAAAATTCTTTCTGAGGTTTATCTGAAGAATTAACTCATTCTTTCATTAACGTAGAGTTTCCCTGGTGGCAGCAACTACTCATTTATTCAGCTTGTTTCATTGAAGCCATCCTAACAATACTGTGGAATATGTTTGATCAACTGCAGTTTTTTTGGAAGACATGAATTGACAAATGTTACGAAAAAATGATTCCTGGGTGCAAACCTATGCACACACTGTCCAGTGGAAAGACTCACAGAGCCCACAGGCTACAGCGGACTGATTGATCAACCCATGTATCACTATGAAGTGGTCTCTGTCACTGCTACTTATAGAATAACCTTTTTTTTTTTTGCATTTCCGGTAGATGTAAACATCAGCTGACTAGATTTTTTTTGTCTATTTAGAGATACTGCACTTAATTTACATGGGCTGGACTAAAATCAGATTTTGTGCCACATATGGGCTGTGTTATATATATGTTTGTCTTGTATTTTGAAGTACAGAAGGTAACTACTGATAAATCCATCAGGGACCTGTACATAATTTAAACATTGGTGTAGACAGCCTCACTTGCTGTGAGTGACCAACATCAGCCTTAAAGCAAAATCCTCTCATCTGGGATAAATTAGATGTACTTTTTATTATCACTCCCTCAGGCAAAAGTCTGGAAATACAAATGAGCTTCTAACAGGGCCCTGAAGATAAACAGATTCATATACCACCATTTCTGCAGGGAAAGAGTTTCAGAGGCTATATAGATTAACTGAAATTGTGCAGATATTTGAATTTAGATTTTATTAGTTGGGTATGGGTTTATTGCTTTCCCACTGGAATCACATAGGATCTGTGAATAGATGCCTACCATGTCACAGGGTGTTTTAAAAATCCGAACACGGATTTTGCATGATGCTAAAATCTGTATATGAGCTCATACCTGAATTCCTATAAACTCTTTGGAAAGGGTGGATGAAGTAAAAGACAATTTGCTTTATGTGCAGTCAGGATCCTTTTTTTTTTTTTAATTATTTTTTTCCAAAGCTCATAAGGAACAAAAATTAACAAAAAAACTGATAGACAACCATGAATTCCCATCTAAATAGCATCTCTTCTGTGACCTTCAGGATTCTACAACTGTGGTGGCAGTAACACCTTGCAAATTATAGGATCATAAAATGTTTTGTGTTTCAAAGGACCTTTAAAGGTCATCTCATCCTCCCTGCAGCAAGCTGGGACTTTTTTCTTTTTTTCTTTGTAGATCTGCACTCCAAAAGGGCACCTCTATGTGTTTTGGAGGGAAAGTCAGAGAATGCCCTGGCCTTGTGTGATGGTTTGAAACTGTCTCTTTAATTTTTCTTCTCAAAGTTCAAGCAGAGAAAGCTAAAGGGTGTAAATAAGTCACTATTGGGTGTAAGAAAGCAAAATAATGATTGTTCTAAACACTTCCATTGGATAGATAGAAATGTTTAAGAACTACTACTCAAAACAAAGTAGACACAGTCAGGGCAACTTGCTGGGCTGTCTGGCTGCTGCTGCTTCTTCTCTTCTGGCTGAAGATAACACGCTGACCTTGGCGAGCTAAGTTAACAACATTTCTGCTTTTAGCTAACTCTGCTTTCTGCCAGGGGAGTCTGGGGGGGGTGGCCCATTGGGAGATCCCCTCTGAGGGGAAGCAAAGGGATCTTGGTTGTGCTTTTCTGTTGATTGTACATATTTGTAAATGTTGTGAATTTTGTACATTTGTACATATTCATTGCAGTTCATCATAGATTGTAGGTTTGCTTGTAAATACAGCTTTCATTCGCTTCCACACTGAGCTAGCCTGGTTATTGTTGGTGTGGGGGGAATTTCAGCTCACACTGACACACCTTGTTCTACTGGCTTGTGTAGAATGCGGGGTCCTTCCCTTGGATCTTCACCACAAAACAGAGCATACGCCTCTTGGAGGTCTTGGCCACTTGCAGCCCCCACTGGTATTTTAGGGGATCTCTCAAGAGGATGGGGGATGATCTCTAGGTATTTATGCCACACAAACTTCCCCATCATCAACTCTTTCATGTCCCTTAAGACTTTGTGTTCTTCCCCTGATTGCACCTGGAGCTGGTGGCAGAATTCTACATGGCACTGTCTTTGGCAGAGCTGCCCTTCAGGAAGATAAAACTGAGGACGACAATGAGGATCCCCAGCTTCACCATTTGGTTGTCTCAGCCCAGGTTCTCCCCCTCAGTACAGAACAGGCCATTGGTGGGGATGCAGATGTGGTGTTTTGTGTCATTCTCCAACAACTGCACCCCAAATAGCTGCTTCAGGGTCCTTCTGGTCCAGTTGATTATCTTCAAGTAAACAATTTGGTATTTCCAGATATCTTTCTTCAGGGTAATTCTCTTGACGGGGATCTTTTTCAGGTCTTTCACAAGCAGATACTGAACAAACTCACTCACCTTCTGGTTCACTTAATCCTGAGAGTCAAAGCAGGTTTCTCTGAACCTGGCTGTGTGGCATTTGGCTAAGGATGGAAACTTCACCCCAGAGAGAAGTCTGATTTTTCTGCTGCGTTTCTTCTGGGACATTCCTCACAGCAGCTCTGCTCCCCTCATGCTCTGCCTGTGTGCCTTCACATACTTTGTGCCTGTACCTGCAGCAGCTCTGCCTGTACCAGCCTGCCTTGCTTCCTATACATCCACAACAGTGAACAGATGTAGGTGGTAACATGCAAATTCCAGTATGGTATCAGGAGCTGCACATGCCTTAAACAGCTTCTTTCTTTACACACCTAATTTAGGTAAATGTTGAGACAACAGAAGATTTCATGAATATAAAGGGAAAAGTTATCCTAGGATAACTACAACTCTCTGAAACAACTTTGATATCTTATAAATTTTCTTTGAGAGCTCATAAAGGACACAACATTTTAACAGTTGAAGAAAAGGCAAAGGTGGGGTAGAGATTTGTAATGGAAGAGAAAATAGAATTCATAGACTCATAGAATGTTACGGATTGAAAAGGACCTCTAGAGATCACCTAGTCCAACCCCTGTGCCAAAGCAGGATCACATAAGGCAGGCTTCATGTGCATGCATCCAGATGGGTTTTGAAAGTCTCCAGGGGAGACTCCACAACTATGCTGGGCAGCCTGTTCTAGTGCTCCATCACCCTCACAGAAAAAAGTTCCTCCTCATGCTGAGGCGGAACTTTCTGTGTTCCAGCCTGTACCCGTTGTTCCTTGTCCTATTACTGGGCATCACCGAAAAGAGATTGGCACCTTCATCTTGACACACACCTCTCAGACATTTATAGGCATTAGTAAGATCCCCTCTTAGCCTTCTCAAGACTAAACAGCCCCAGTTCTCTCAGTCTTTCTTCACAGGAGAGATGTTCAAGTCTTGCAATCATCCTTGTAGTGAACCATTGGACTCTCTCCAATAGATTCCTATCTCTCTTGAATTGAGGAACCTAAAACTGGATACAATATTCCAGGTGTGGTCTCATTGGGGCAGAGTAGAGGGGGAGGAGAAACTCCCTAGACAAGCTGGACACACTTTTCTTGGGGCACCCCAGGATATCACTGACCCTCTTGGCCACCAGGGTACATTGCTGTCCCATGGATAACTTACTGTCTGCTACTGTCCAAAGTCTTTCTCCATGGAGCTGCTTTCCAGCAGGACGACCTCTAGACTGCACTGAATGAATCATCATGTATTGTGTCTCTATAAAAAATTTTGGGAAAAAATGAACTAATTGTAAATGTTTAGTGAATAACAAAGCCACAGTTATCATAAAACTTTACAGGAGGCTTTTTGTACTCATATGGTATTATCAGATGTCAAGAAACTCTTAGCTTGGGTGCAGCTGCTGGAGTGCAAGGTAATGTGCCTTTAAAGTGTTTACTGATAAAGGGTTCCATGGAGTTATATTCTGCACACAGGTATGGTACTTGCTTTATTTCATTAATGAAATAGAAAAGAAACATGTTAAGTCTTCTAATGTCACAAAGGTAGGAATGCCAATTATGTTACGAGCTTGTTGATGTTCAAAATGATTTTAACAAATCGAAAATTTGGAGAAACCCTCAGGCCAATTTCAGAAAGGAAAAATGTGAAAGGCTACCTTTGGCCAGGAGTCATCAGCTGCAGAATTGTTAAGTGCCAACAGTTTGATAGTAGGCTTTCAGGGAAAGATCTGAGAGTTATGAGAGTAAAAGTCAGTTATGAGAGTGTAAGTCAGTGAGCCGTGCTGTTGTAAAACAGGCAGATCCCCTGCAATGTGCTCAGGAGCTCCTCCAGCTTGCTTTTGGATTCCTGAGGCCTCACATGAAGTATCATGTGTCCTTGGGGACTGCGTTTCAGAAAGACGTGGAAGAAACAAAGACAACCCAGAGGAGAATTAAGAGAGTGATCAGAAGACAAGAAAACATGACCTCTGAGGGAAAAAAAAAGTCTTAGTATTGTTTCATGTACTTGAGAGAAGATCTGGGGGAAGGGAGTGATTGAAGTCTTCAAGAATAAAAAACACTGCTGTAAAGATCAAGAGACTTATTTCCATTTCCATAGGCGAGAGACTCAGAAATCATGGATTTGAGTTACTGTGAGGAATATTCTTCTAAAAAAATTTTGAAGAATAGCGAAATAAAGAACTGGAATGGATTTTTTAGAGTGTCTGAGATGTCCACACTTTCTTTCATTTTTGTTTCTGACTCATTATTATTTTATATATCATCAATAAATACAGATAATTCACTTAGTCAAAATAAAAAATAGTTTAGTGATGAAAATTATTTCCTGGGAGATGGGAAATATAAATTTAAGTCTCCTTAGGTTGAAGAGGAAGTGTGATCTAAACTGTTAGTCACTGCTAGTCTAGCTTGAAAGGTACAAGCATAATAGCTTCCTTTTAAAAGATCATGAACCCTTCTCATTTCTCTTACAGAAGTGCTGTAGTCATCTATCCTCAGAGGAGATTCTGGGATCTGAATGAAGCTGGGCAGAGCTGAGTGCATCAGTTCTGAAAGCACGTGGATCTACCACCAGCTCTTGTCGAGTGTGCTCTATCTTCTGTGTCCTACATTTCACTGGAGTATATATGCTATATAGATTTATTTTTGCTGAAGTAAACCTGTGATTTTGATACTTGAAGTTTGCATGGAAGGTATTATAGCATGAACTTTCAGTTATCTAAAATCTTCATTAGATCTAGCTCTATATCAGGAGTAATTAAGCCTTCTAATTTAACCACAGGTCCTTCAGATAGAAACCAGTTTAATGTAACACTCTTGAAGACATCTAGAATTGATGACTTGTCTGGAAGAGTATACTTCCACCCGATGTTTCTGTGGAATTGTGAATAAAATACTTAACATATTCTGCTTAGCAGCATAATAAACACAAATATAAATTGTGAATGTTTTAACCCAGAGGTAGAAATAGACTGTTCTCAAGAAAAGAAAAACATACATCTTGATGAGGGAATTGAGTGCACCCTCAGTAAGTTTGCAGATAGCACTAAATTGAGGGGGCATTCTGATCTGCTCACAGATAGGAAGGCTCTGCATAGGGATGTGGACATGCTGAAGTCAGCTGCATAAGGTTTAACAAAGGCAAGTACCAGGTCCTGCACCTGGTTTACAACAACCCCATGCAACACTACAGGCTTGGGGCAGAATGGCTGGGAAGCTGCCCAGCAGTAAAGGACCTGTGGGGGTCCTGGTTAGTGCTGGTTGAACATGAGTCAGCAGTGCGCTAAGGTGTCCAAGAAGGTCAACGTCATCCTGGTGCATATCAGCAGCATGACCAACAGGAGTAGGGACCAATTGTGCCTCTGTACTGGCAGAATCACAGAATATACCTGGTTGGAAGAGACCTCAAAGATCATCTACTCCAACCCTTGACCCACCACTGAAGCATCAATACTAACCCATGTCCCAGAACGCCAGATCCGCATGCCACTTGAACTTCTCCAGGGATGGTGACACCACCACTGCACTGGGCTGACAATTCTAATGTTTGATAAACCTTTCAGTGAAGAAACATTTCCAAATATCCAGCTTCCCTGGAGCAGCTTGTAACCATTTGCTCTAGTAATGTTGCTTGTCATCAAGGAGAAGAGGCTGATCCCCTCCTTGCTTCAACCTCCCTTCAGGTAGTTGTAGAGAGTTATAAGGTCTCTCCTCACCCTCCTCTTCTCTGGACTGAACAACCCCAGCTCCCTCAGAAGCTCATGTGTTCCAGGCCCTTCATGAACCTCATTACCCTTCTCTGGACATGCTTCAGCAACTCAATATCCTTCCTATAGTGAGAGGCCCAGAACCGAACACAATACTTGAGGTGTAGCCTCAGCAGTGTGGAGTACAGGGGGATGATCACTTCCCTGTTCCTGCTGACTTTGGTGTTTCTAACAGAAGCCAGGATGCTGCTGGCTTTCTGGGCTACCTGGGCACAGGGCTGATTCATGTTCAGCTGACTATCAACCAATAACCCCAGGTCCGTCTCCAAGTTGCAGCTTTACCATGACACATCCCCAAGTCTGTAGCTCACAATGCATTTGTTGTGACCCAGGTGCAGGACCTGAGATTTGGTCGTCTTGAATTTCATACAGCCAGCCTTGGTCCATCTGTTTAATCTGCCTGGATCCTGCTGTAAAGCTACCCTACCGTCTAGCACATCAACACAGCAACTCAGCTTAATGTCATCCACAAACTTATAGAAGGTGCACTCAATCCCCTCACTGAAAAAAATATTAAAGAGGACAGGTCCCAGTATGGAACCCTGGGGGACACCACTAGTGAGTGGGCACAAACACAAGTGAGGCTGCACCTCAGATAGTGTGTTCATTTGTTGACCTCTCACTACAAGAAATAACATTTTGTTGCTAGAACATCTCAGAGAAAGGCAACAAAGCTGGTGAAGGGTCCAAAAAACAAGTCTGATGAGGAACAGTTGAGGAAACTGGGATTGTTTAGTTTGAAGAAGAGAAGGCTGGGAGAAGACCTCATTGCTTTCTACAGCTACCTGAAAGGAAGTTGTAGTGAGGTGGCT
The DNA here is from genome assembly GCF_027791375.1 of Indicator indicator. Classification (NCBI taxonomy): domain Eukaryota; kingdom Metazoa; phylum Chordata; class Aves; order Piciformes; family Indicatoridae; genus Indicator; species Indicator indicator. The sequence continues at coordinate 25,744,244 of NC_072053.1, read as the reverse complement.
GTTGTCCCCAATAACTAATGAGAGGAAATTGCCTTATATTGCACCAGGGGAAGAAAAATGTCTTTATTGAAAGAGAGACCAGGCATTGGAATACATTGCTCAGGGATATGTGGGAGTCACCATCCCTGGAGGTGTTCAAAACACACGTAAATATGGCACGTCAAAACATGTTTTAATGGCCACGATGTTCTTAGGTTGGTGGTTGGACTCAATGATCTTAGAAATCTTTTCCAAATGAAATGATTCTATGACCCTGTAGTTGTGGAGGAAACTACTTTCACCTAATCAGATGGCAATTTCTTGGAGAACATCCTGAAAAATGAAACATGAATTGTGCATTATAGGAAACCATTCAGCTTTTATTTCAGTTTCCAATACAATCCTACAGAGATGAAACCAGTGTTGATCTCCAAATTTAGTACTTAAGTTTTGATGGAATTTTTTGTTTCGGTCCAATGATGCAATGATCCTGTATACTGGTAATGATGAGGAGACAGTGTTGACCTCTACATCTGTGACCAGCTGGTGTGCATGGAGCTCCACCTGGTGAGCAATGAAGCAAAGACTGAGTGCCTATGGGTCAGGGTGAGGGGAAGGGTAGGGGACATTAGAATGAGGGTCTTCTACAGACCACATAACCAGGAAGACCAGATGGATTAATCCCTTCATAGACAAGTAGGAGTCACTGCTCATTCATTAGCCCTGGTTCTCATGGGTGACTTTAAACACACTAACATAATTTGGAGAGTGTCGTGGTAGGGCCAAACAAGCCCAGCACAAACCCAAACAGGTCTTGGAATATCTAGACACAGTCTTCCTCTTCCCTCTCTCTCCTGCACGGGTTGGGGTAATACAGGAAAAGGGACAAAAGAACAGGCCCCACATGCCTGGATAAACAAGTCTCCTTTTGGGGTAAGAGCAGATGTACTTCTTCTGCTTCTGCCACTGCTTCTCCCCAACCAGGTCTATGTTTCTGCCTTTATGTTGGTGTGAGATGAAATTCCCCCCCCACTGACAATAACCAGGCTAGCCCAGTCTGGAAGCAAATGAAGGCTGTATTTACAAGCAGAGAAATGCAATGAATATGTACAAATATACAAAATTCACAATATTTACAATATATATATATAATCAACAGAAAAAGCACAACCGATCTCCCTTTGCTTCCCCCCAAGGGGACACTCCCAAAGGGGCCTCCCTCTCCCAGGAGCTTCCCCCCAAGACCCCCCTGGACAGAGAAGCAAAGTTAGTTAAGCAGAAAGTTGTTAACTTAGCTGCCAAGGTCAGTACGTGTTATCTTCAGCCAGAAGAGAAGAAGAAACAGCAGCCAGACAGCCCAGCAACTGCCCCCACTGCCGAACGCAGAATGTGCAGAGTGCCCCACTTTGGTTTGGGTAATAGTTCTTAAACATTTCTATCTATCCAATGGAAGTGTTTAGAACAATCGTTATTTTGCTTTCTTACACCCAATAGTGACTTATTTACATTCTTTCACTTTCTCTGTTCTGAACTTTGCAAGGAAAAAATTAAAAAGACAGTTTCAAACCATCACAGCCTTTTATGGCCCCAGGCTGGCAAAGTCCCTTTCCATTGGGTAACTTTGCTGGCTCCGGTTGCCCTATTGGCCCAATTGAATCTTGGGCAAGTGATAAATACAGGCTGGTTTGTAATCTCCTTGCCTTGCCTGCTTGGACCTGACTCGCTTTAATTTGCCTTGCCTGGACTGCCTTGTCTCGAACTGCTTTGCCTCGAGCTGCCTGGTCCAAAACCTGGGATAGAAGCCACAAGCCTGTTCGCTGCAAGCTTGAGAAGCCACATGCCTTAGGATCCAAGCCTCTCTTCCCCTTGCAACTAGAATTTTTGCCATGCCTCAGTTTACCCAGGGAGATGCAAGAGCCTGTCGTAGTAATCTCATCATAAAGCCCGCCGTCCTGCTGGAGCCAGACCATCATCGAAGGCCGTGTGGCATTCCTGCCGGCAACCAGCTGTGCTTGGTGCACGAGAATGCCCCAAAAAGCCTCAATGGCTAATGCAGCAGCAGCACCCCCCTATCGGAGGTAGAAGTCTTTGTGTGTGATTAATTCATTGCTTCCTTGGCTTAATGGTTCTTGTCAAGTCTCCCCACTCCGTGGTAGAGTGCCATAGCAGTGCCTGGGAATTCTGCCTTTCCCTGTTACTTGCCATAGCAGTGCCTGGGAATTCTCTTTTTCCCTGTTACTCCTCCCAGTTTGCTTAAAATTGTTAAAATTTGTTATATTTGCCTAAATACTGTACAATCCCACTGTATATATATATATTCCAACCATACATAAAACCTGTTTAATAGTTTTTGGCAAATGTTCATATTAATAAAAAGTTATTAATATTCATATTTTCCATGTTGATTTTATAAATTCATAAATTCTATAGCAGAGAGACAACACTGCAGGGCATAAAGAATGCATTGATGATAATTTCCTCCTCCAAGCAATGGGGGAACCAAGAAGCAGTGGTGCCATGGTAGATCTTGCCCTCATCAACAGGGAGGAGCTGGTGGGGAATGTGAAGCAGTCTTGGCTGGAGTAACCATGAGATGATGGAGTTTGAGATCCTCAGGATGGCAAAAAAAGAGGGCACTTGACAAGCTTGAAACCCTTGACTTCAGAAGAGCTGACTTTGGCCTCCTCAGGAGCCTCATTAGCAGAGCACCATGGGATGAAGCCCTAGGGGGCTTGGGAGCCCAGGACAGCTTGTTGATTTTCCAGGATCTTCCCCTCCAGGCTCATAGACACTGTATCCCTTAAAGGAAGCAATCAGGCAAAAATGACAGAGGCCTGTATAAATGAACAAGGATTTCCAGGTCAAAATCAAACACAAGTGGGTAGGCAAACACAGGTGACCTAAGATAAAAATAAAAAAGTTTTTCAAGAAACCAGAAACCAGGTTGGGAAAGCTAATCAGACGGCTTGGTTACTGATGATTGGGAAAAGGCTGAAGCACTCAGTGGCCTCTTTGCTTCAGTCTTCACCAGTAACCATGTGAGCCACAGCACCCAAGTCACAGAGGGCAGCAACTGGGGCTGGACAAATGGAGAACCACTGTTAAGTGCTGGTCCAGGAACACCTAGAGAACCTGAAGGTGCACAAGTCCATGGGACCTGACAAGATACATCCACAGGTTCTGAAGGAATTGGCAACTGAGATTGCTAGGCCAGTAGCCATCATATTTGAGAAGTTGTGGCAGTCTGGCAAAGTTGCCACAGACTGGAAAAGGGGAAATACAACCCCTGAGTCTGGTTCTGGTGTGCCCATCGTAAGAAAGACACAGAATTGTTGGAGTGAGTCCAGAGGAGGACCACAATGATGATCCAAGGGATGGAACACTTCTGCTATGAGGACAGGCTAAGTGAGCTGAGTTGTTCATCTTTGAGAAGACTCTTTGGGGACCTTATAGCTGCCTTCCAATACCTGAAGGGATCCTGTAGGAATGTTGATGAGGGACTTTTCAAAACCATTCAAGAGGGAATGGTTTTAAGCTGAGGGAGAGGAGGATTAGACTGGATCTTAGGAAAAAGTTCTTCCACATGAGATTGGTGGAAATAGGAATAGGCTGCCCAGGGAGAATGTGGATGCCTCCTCGCTGGGCATGTTAAAGGGCAGGCTTTGTGTGGTTGAGAGGCATCCCTGCCCAGGGAGTAGATGATCTCTAAGTTCTTATATAATCTAGGCCATTCTATGATTCTATAAATATATTTCAAAGTTCTGTATCATTTTTTTGTCAGCTATTACAGAAAATCTTTAAAGAGCTTAAAATAACCAAGATCAGAGTAAGCAGTTTACAAAGAAATTACTAGACTAAAAGTATGCAACAAGAGAAATCGTTATGTCAAATTAAATAAATTTAGGAAATAGTAAATCACTTTAAACATGACACAGTAAGGATTTGCAATGGTTTAGTGACATCATTGTTAAGCAGAATCAACTCAATTAGCTGAAACTTTCTGCAACAGGCAGGTTCATTATGTGCTAAATTGAGAAGGTATGTTTTACTTTTGTTTCCTGAGTCTGCTTTTATCTCTTCTATCTAGCCTTGAGAGAAGCATGGGCAGAATGTGAGCTATTAGAAAGATTATTAAAGGGATGTGTAATTCTGTTTTGAAGTAAAATCTTATTTAGATTGGACATGCACTATGACACTGCAAAGTATGACACTATGACAAACACGCTCCAGTGGGAAAAAAATGAAAAAGTTATTATTAACCCTCTTACAAGCATTTTTATGAAGTCTGTTACTTTACAAAAAGAAAGATACAATCTTACCCTGAAAATTACCTTTCATTTGAAAAAGTACTGCTTCCCATACTGTAACAAGAGCAGGTGCCCTGCTAGCCCAGCACAGTGCTGGTATGTGTTTTGGCAGATACAGTGAGCAATACTCCATCATGAAAGATTACGTCCTGACTAATGATGATCATTATAAACAGTTGGATGCTATTTGACTGCATAGATGGTGGTCTCATCTAGCTGACAGCCCATGCATATGTTTTATCTCAACCTGCCTTTCAAACCATGTATGGAGTTAGAGTTGGAAGAAGCTTCAGAAAGTTAGGAAGGAAATGATGAATAGTGGGCTATTAAATGATATTGCAACAAATAAAGCATAAATACAGGCCTTTATCATTGTCTGAGTTTATCTGTCACAGAGAAGACCTTTTTGAAGCTGTATTTGGGAGCTAAAAAATTAACTTCTTGACACATAAAAATACCAAGTAGCTTCATTCAGATTTTAAGTCTTCAGCCTGTTGAGACTTCACTGCAAGATACAGCTAAATCTCAACAGGTGTTGTAGCAGGTTTTGAGTATAATTTCTCAGTGTTTTCACCTGCATGCTATGGATTCCATATAAAAATTCCCTGCCTTTTCCATGTGGAGAATTTTGAAACAAAATTAGCTTTTGTTTTTCCTCCCAGCAAGTTAAAGAAGGGACAAGAACCCACTGCTTCTGATTCTACTATCAATTTTTGGAAAGACTATTTTTACAGCTTTATCTAGACTGACTATTCAGACAAAATATTACAAAGTACAAAAAATAGGTAAAGTTTTCTTTCTTTGTACCTCAAGAATTCACATTATCTGCATCCTTGAGCCAAAGCCTTGATTCAGGTATCATCAGTGTACTTGGTACTTCAGGGCACATCTTTGGACTCTACATTCTTCATGCTATAGGTCTTCTTTATGGACTGCTTGATGCTCTAGCAACCATCTTAATGCAGACTGTTGTAACTATAAAACAGTTAATGTTAGTGACAATAAAACTGTATTTCTAATGATTAAATCCAACAGATTTAGCCTGTAAAATACTTTGGTATAAGATTTCTATCCAAGTGAGCATCAAAGACTTTTCTGAGTATTTCTTAATGTGATTTGTATGCTGGGGCTCAAATCTATGTCTTTTGTTTGGGTTTTTGTACTGCAAAACAATTTCACAGAACCACAGAAACATTCAGGTTGGAAAAGACCCTCAGGATCACCAAGTGCAACCAATAACCCTAACACTACAAGGTTCACCCTTGAACCATATCCCAAAGCATCACACCCAAACAACCCTTGAACATATCCAAGGTCAGCAACAAAACCACCTCCCTGGGCAGCACATTCCAATGCCTTACCATGCTTTCTGTGAAAAAAAATTTCCTAATGTCCAGTCTAAACCTACACAGTTACAACTTGAGGCTGCTCCCTCTTGTTCTGTCACTAATTACCTGGAAGAAGAGACCAGCATCAGCCTCTCTACAATATCCTTTCAGGTAGTTGTAGAAAGCAATGAGGTCTCCTCTCAGTCATCTCTTTTCCAAACTAAACAGCCCCAGTTCCTTCAGTTGCTCCTCCTCAGATTTATTTTCCAGGCCCTTCACCAGCTTTGTTGCCCTCCTCTGCACTCACTCCAGCACCTCCACATCTCTCTTGTATTGAGGTGCCCGAAACTGAACACGTATCTCAAGGTGTGGCCTCACCAGAGCTGAGTGCAAGGGCACAATCACCTCCCTACTCCTGCTGGACACAGCATTTTTGATACAAGCCAGGATGCCATCGGCTTTCTTGGCCACCTGGGCACTCTGCTTGCTCATATGCAGTTGCTTATCAATTAGAACCCCCAGGTCCCTTTCTGCCAGACAGCTTTCCAACCACACTTCCCCAAGCCTGTAGCGTTGCTTGGGGTTGTTGTGACTCAGGTGCAAGACCTGGCATTTGGCCTTGTTGAAGCTCCTCCCATTAACTTTGGCTCACTGATCCAATCTATCTAAGTCCCTCTGTAGAGCTTCCCTATGCTGATGCAGATCAACACTCCCACCTAACTTGGTGTCACCTGAAAACTTACTGAATACACACTCTGTGTCTTCATCAAGGTCATCAATAATGATGTTAGACAGAAGTGGTCTCAACACTGAGCCCTGAAGAACACCACTTGTAACCAGCTGCCAGCTGGATTTAACTCCATTGACAACCACTCTTTTGTCCCATTTGCCCTGCCAGTGCTTTATCCATCAGAGTGTGTGCTCAGCCAAGCCACAAGCAGCCAGTTTGTTAAAAAGCAGAGAGGCTGTTAGACTTAGCTTGTCAAAGTCAGTGTGTTATCTTCAGCCAGAAAAGAAGCAGCAGCCAGACAGAATCCCAGCAAGCCGAGACTCAGACTGCCCAACTCTCCAACCTTGTTTTGAGTAGAGATTCTTAAACACTTCTCTCTCTCCAATGGAAGTGTTTAGAATAATCATTATTTTGCTTTCTTACACCCAATAGTGGATTATTTACATTCCTTCACTTTCTCTGCTTGAACTTTGTGAAGAAAAATTAAAAAGACAGTCTTAAAACCATCACACAGGTCACTGACCACTGCCTCATTTATTGTGATGACCTCATTCTGATTCCCTTCCCTGACTCCTAGCTCATGAGACTGGGTGTCCAGGGAACTGCTGGATCCAGTGCTGAAGACTGAGTCAAAGTAGGCATTGAGCACCTCAGCCTTCTCCTCATCCTTAGACACTATGTTTCCCTCTGCATCCAATAAAGGATGGATATTTTCCATACACCTTCTTTTGTTATTAATGAATTTATAGAAACATTTTTTATTATCCTCAACAGATGTAGCTAGGTTAAGCTCTATCTGTGCTTTGGCTCCTAATTTCTCCCTGCATAGCTTCATCTTTATAGTCCTCATGAGAGATCTGTCTGGTCTTCCAAAGGCCACAGACTCTCCTTTTGTTCTGGAGGTCCAGCCAAAGCTCCCTATTCAGTCAGGCTAGGCACCTTCTCTGATAACATATTTTTTCAGCACACAGGGACGGCCTGCACCTGTGCCTTTAAGACTTCCCTCTTGAAGTATGCCCAGCCTTCCTGGACTCCTGTATCCTTCAGGGTGGCCTCCCAAGGGACTTTGACAATCAGTCTCCTCAACAGGCCAAGGTTTGCCCTATAGAAGTTCAAGGTGGCAGTTTTACTAACATCTCTCTTTGTTTCCCTAAGGAGAGAGAACTTAATGATCTCATGATTGCTGAGCCCTAGACACTCTCCAATCTTTACTTCCACCACAAGTTCTTCACTGTTCACAAGAAGTAGGTCCAGGAGGGCACCTTCCCTGGTTAGCACCCTCACCAGTTGTGTCAGCAAGTTCAGGAACCTCCAAGACTGTTATCTCCCTGCTGTATTATATTTCCAGCAGACATCCGGGAAGTTGAAGTCTCCCACGAGAACAAGGGGTAGTGATTGTGAAACCTCTCTCAACTGCTTCTAAAACTTTCATCTACCTCTTCATCCTGGTTGGGTGGTCTATAGCAGATTCCCACCACAACATCACTCTTGCTGGCCTTACCCCTGATTCTTACCCATAAGGACTCAATCCTCTCATCACCTTCATTAATTTGCATGATTTCCTATGTGTCCCTGATACAGAGGATCATTCCACCACCTCTTCTTCCTTGCCTATCTGTGTCGGTGTGAGCTGAAATTCCACCCCCCCACCCCCCCACCCCCCCCCCCGCCCCCAACAATAACCAGGCTAGCTCAGTCTGGAAGCAAATGAAAAGCTGTATTTACAAGCAGAGTCTAAAATCTACAATGAAATGCAATGAAGATGTACAAATATACAAAATTCACAACATTTACAAATATATACAATCAACAGAAAAGCACAACCGATCTCCCTTTGCTTCCCCCCAAGGGGACACTCCCAAAGGGGCCTCTCTCTCTCCCAGGAGCTTCCCCCCAGACCCCCCTGGACAGAGAAGCAGAGTTTGTTAAGCAGAAAGTTGTTAACTTAGCTGCCAAGGTCAGTGTGTGTTATCTTCAGCCAGAAGAGAAGAAGAAACAGCAGCCAGACAGCCCAGCATCTGCCCCCACTGCCGAATGCAGAATGTGCAGAGTGCCCACTTTGTTTTGGGTAATAGTTCTTAAACATTTCTATCTATCCAATGGAAGTGTTTAGAACAATCAGTATTTTGCTTTCTTACACCCAATAGTGACTTATTTACATTCTTTCACTTTCTCTGTTCTGAACTTTGCAAGGAAAAATTAAAAAGACAGTTTCAAACCATCACACTATCCCATCTGAAAAGTTGGTACATATTGATTGCAGCACTCCAGTTGTGGGAGTCATCCTGTCAGGTTTCCATGATGACTGCTATATCATAGTTTCCCTGTAGCAAAATGGCCTCCAGCTCCTCCTGTTTATTGCCCATGCTGTGTGCACTAGTGTATAAACATTTAAGGGAGACATTTGAGTACACAGTTTTTAACCTTGAAGGGGGTAGACCTTCTGGTTAGCTAAGACACCAACACACTTCTCCACAAGCGTTGGACTACTACACCCAGAGTTCTCGGTCGCAAATTCAGCTACATCCCCGTCTCCCTTTAAAACTAGTTTAAAGCCTTGTCAATGAGCACAGCCAACTCAGGTGCAAGGATTCTTGTCCCTTTGTGGGACAGATGCACTCCGTCTGTCCCCATAGATTCTGTAGACCTAATGCCAAGAAAACCTCCCTGTGGTCCAAAAATCCCAACGTTCTGTTGATGGCACCAACTTCTAAACCATGTGTTAGTCTTGTGGACTTTTTTCTTTCCTCCAATATCACTTCCTGTCACTAGAATGACAGGATTGAGTAGATTGAGTAGAACACCACTTGTGCTCCCAAGTCCTCAAATAATCTCCCCAAAGCCCGGAAGTCTTTTTTAATTGCTTTTATCCTCCTATGCATTGCCTCATCACTCCCAATCTGCATAACCAGCAGCATGTAATAGCCTGATGGTCTCACCAGATGGGGGAGTCTCTTAGAAATGTCTGTAACCCATGCCCCACCCAGGCAGAAGACCTCCCTGTGGAGAATCAGGGCCTGCAAATCTGGCCCTCAGTTCCCCTGAGAAGGGAAACCCCTACTGTGGCGTATTAAGGGCATGTTCCTCTGAAGAACTAACTCATTTTCTTCAATCCCCACACCCTATTACTATCACCTTTCTTTTTCTCTTGTTTGCACTAGTCCTAAGTCATGGGACTGGCTGACAAGTCCTGAATAGCTGTGCACATGAACATTCATCTCCATCCTCGTTCATCTGACCCTCTGTTTCAAGAGCCCTATAACTGTTGCATGTGGGCAACTGGGAAGACTGGGGGGATTGGGAAGAGGCTTGCCTGCCTCTCCTGCCTCGCCGGAGAGGGACCTGCCTCTCTTCCTCCCCATCTTTAGGTTTCTTTATTTTTCCAGGTTACAAGAGGGCATGGGATCCTCTGCTTCTTTTGCCTCCCACACCTGCTGCCACTCCCCCAGGGATGGCAGAGTCTGACTCCACAAGTGTATCTCCTCTTCATATCCTCTTATAGTCCTTAGCTTCACAACTTCTTCCTTCAGCTCAGCCACCAGGGTGAGCAGATCTTTCAGATGCTCGTATCTAATACATGTGCTGTCTCTGCAACCCTCCACTGCAAGTGCCAGGCTCCAGCACTCTCCACAGCCAGCAGTCTGGACACCTACATGTCTGCACAGAACCTCTCTGTCTGGGTACCCACAGGTCTACTGACAACAACCCTCAGCCTGGTGGTAACCATGCCTGGATCTCTATCACTGGCTGCCCTCACAGTCTGCTGGGACACACCCGGATGACTTACCTTGCTTGATGATTGATCTTGACCTCTGTACATTTGTATTACCAGTCTAAATTGCTGTAATGAGTGCTATGGAAACCCTAAAATGAAATTATTACAATGAAAAGCTATATTTTATCTTATTCTATGTTTCAGGCATCCCTGAATGATTCAAACATAAAATCATGTCATAGTTTTTTTTTTCCTTTTTTTTTTCCTGTCTGAAATAGGCCTATTCAGAAGCTTAGAAAAAGAGGAAATTCTCCATTAAAAAAGGCAACTTTAAAGGTTCTAATGAAAAAGTCCTACAATACTTCTTGCTTTTAAATTATGAGCCTGTAAGATAATATAGCACATTTTAATGTTGAAGTTCATAAGAGTATAAGCTTTTAAATGTTGAAGTTCCTATTAGAATCAGATACTCTGTAGGTAGTATCCATACTGTAATGCTTTTATGCCTTATAAGAAGTGGATAAAGTTCAGAGGGAAAATGTATCAAAATGCAGGTGATTCTTCAGGTCAAAATCCTGAGAGTGTTTTGAGAAGGTCCAGCTTACATAGGCAGTATTTTTGGATCCATCTTCTCAGTGTTTAACGTTAAGGGTCATAGAGAAATATGTAGGTCTCTCAGATCCTCAGGTGAAATTGTATCAACCTATTCATTAGACATCTCTGCAAACTTTTACATGCTCCCTACTAAAGTAATCGTTTCAGATATCACAGTAATAATAGTATCCATAATATATGTTCATTCATAATTTCTTTGTATGTCTTCATCATATTGTTTCTGTCTGGTTTGTTTGTTTGTTTGGGTTTTTCTCTTTTTACTGGGAGCATAACCTATTTTGATAATTGTGCCTGTAAAGATATTTATAAATATATGTACATTTTAAAAGTGTCACTAATGACTGGGAGCAACAGTAAAGTTGTTTTAGAATTGCAAGTATCAAAATGTGGAAAAGCTAGAACTTTACCTAGAAAATTAGTTATCATTTCTTTGTTTCAAATGAATAAAAACATGCAAAAAGGGTTATCTGCACAGGTGGTTCATGTACAAAAAGCAGACTTATACACATTTTGACAAAAGGTCACAAAGGAATAAATGCAATTCTTTTTGAACTTGACAATAATTTATTAGAGCTTTGCATATTTTAAGCAACAAAATGGCACACTAAAGCTTCAGAATTCTCTTTTGTATACATTTGTTTCACCATCTCGACTTGATCTACGAATAAACTGTCCACAGTGAGAAAGAAGAAAGTCAGTGTTGAAAGACAGTTAGTTATTAACCCTTTAGGCAAAATTTTGAGATGAAGTTGCAAGACCAGACAATTTATTGTACTCTCCTTTCCTTTCTTTCTCTTTCTAAAGTCCCAGTAAGAAAAGCCATATGTTCAATGGGTGTTTTGCTTTAGCCTGAAAGTCATATACTTTTATCTGCTAGTTGTGTGTGAGGATAATTCAATGGGAAGACTTTAATCTACTTCTTTTTAATCCACATGCATTATTTATAGTCGGCTTACAAAATGTTTTCAGTTCTGAGGTCCCCAACTGATTCCAGCATGCAGCCGAGAGAAGAAACTGGCCTGTGTGTTGGAAGAAATTTCACAAGTTTTACTTTGAGCCTTTGTAATGGCTACATGCCAGCCAACGTTAGCTACTTCCACAGTTCTACTGTCTGACTTACCTACACACATACAGGTCAAAGAACTGTGTTCTATCATGTTCAGACTTGGATATGTGACACACAGCATGCATCCAGTTCTCAAAGAACCTCCAATGTGTGTGTATGAGGAGCTGTAAAGCTACAGTCACTCATTCCTAGTCACGAAGAGATTAGATCTACGGAAATACATTTGATCATAGTTTGTACTGTAAGTTTTATAAACAAACAAAAAAAAATAAGGCTGTTCGGATTTTGGCTTTGGTACACACGAGCTACCTCTATATCACCTGTTAACATGTGTCAGACCAGGAGTACATAGGTTCCATCCAAGTGGTGCTAGTAATGTCTAGCCACAGGTATGTCCTCAGAGAAGTGGACCATTTGGGAATTCCAGCCATCCCAATAGTTCCTGCTCCAGTACTTAAGTGCATCCCACCTTTCAGCTCAAGCACAGCCTCAGGGAAACGCTGCTTGGAACAATGTGGGTTTTTTTCTTTTTTTCTGAGTGTGAGGTAACAAGATGGTAGCAATACATGAGAAGCTGCTGAAATGCATCATGTAGTCTGTGATATTGTGTTACTGTCTCAAGAACAGTGATAAACTTGCTAGCAGTTGTAGGAGAATGCACTACCATGAAATGCCTGTGAACCTCGCAGTTAAATTCAGGCTAATATTGGTTTTTACATTGTTAGAACACAATGCAAAGATCACGGGTTCTTGCACAGATTCACTTAATTGGATGGAAAATCCAGATTCAAAGCTAATTTTAGTTCTCCTGTGCCAGGAACTATGTGCCAATATATTCTGAAAAATTAGCTTACTAGTTCTCAGAAAATAAACCAATGGCATACACCCGGTGGATACTGGGCTCAATGCCCATGACATATTGATTCCTGACATAGCAGTGTGATATCTGCAAGCTCATCACAGATATGACATTAAGAGAACTTCAGAACCATGCAGTTTCCCTGTATATTTGTGATTGGCATGCAACACAGGTCATACCACAAGAATCCTAGAGGTCTATAGTGATAACCTTTTCCTTAGGTCGACTATTATTGTTCTGTTTCCTATCTTTCAGTCAACTCTTAGTCTATAGAAACCCAGGACACTCTAATTCCTTTTAAAAATCTTTGATAAGGAATTGTGTGAAAAGTGAGTTAGATATTCAAAAGGAACTGATTTTCATCTATGAAAACAGGTCACTTTCCTTTTACAACTCAATCATCTATTGGCCCTGCTGATTCTCTAATAAGCTTCTCACTTCAGAAATTTTTAATGACTAATGTCATTAAAATTCCATCCAAATTAATTCTCTACCCCCAGCTTTTCTTGTTTTGATGTTACTTCTTCTTTTTTGAGGATTTGTATATTTTTAGTTTGTAAATACCTCCTTTGCTTTAAACACATCAGCTCTTTTAAATGCTTTCAAGTGGATAGTAGAACCTACTTTGGCAGTTACTTTGTATATCACAGAATCCTTAGTGTTGGTAAAGACCTTTAGGATCAAATCCAGCTGTAGTCTAACTATTGTGGCCACTAAACTATATCCTGAAGTGCTGCATTTACACACTTCTTGAACACCTCCAGGTATGTGGACTTTTCCAATGTCTTACCACTCTCTCAATAAAGAAGTTTTTCCTAATGTCCAATCTAACAATCACCCCCACCCACCCCCAGGCACAATTTAAACCCACTCCCTCTCATTCTATTGCTAGTTACTTGGGAGAAGGGTCTAATATCAGCCTCACTACAACCTTCTTTCAGGTAGTTGTAGAGAGCAATGAGATCTTCCCTTAGCCTTCCCTTCGCCAGACTAAACAACCCCAGCTCCCTCAGCTGATCCTTGTATGACATGCCCTCCAAACCCCTCCCTAGCCTTGTTGCTCTTCTCCAGACACTCTCCAGCACCTCAATGTCTTTCCTATACTATGGCCACCAGAACTTAATACTCAAGCTATGCTCTCACCAGGGCAGAGTGCAATGGCACCATCACTTCCCTACTCCTGCTGAGCACACTGCTTTTGATACAGACCAGGATGCCATTTTCCTTCTTAGCCACCTAGGCACACTGATGGTTCATCTTCAGCTGGCCATCCACCAGCACCCACAGATCCTTTTCTACCAGGCTGCTTTCCTGCCACTCTTCTTGAAACCTGTAGCGTTGCTTGAGGTTGTTGTGACCAAAGTTCCGGACCTGGTACTTTGTTTTATTAAACCTCGTTCCATTGACCTCAGCCCATTGATTTAACTTGTCCAGATCTCTCTGCATTGCTTTCCTACCCTTGTGCTCAATTTAGTGTCATCTGCAAACCTGGTGATGGTGCACTCGGTCTCCTCATCAAAATCATTAATAAAGATATTAAACAGAACTGGCTCCAATACTGAGCCCTGGGGGAGACACTCCTCATGACTGGCTGCCAGCTGCATTTAAGTCTGTTTATCACAATCCTTTGGGCCTGGCCATCCAGCCAATTTTTAATCCAGCAAAGAGTCCACCTTTCTTTGCCACAGGCCACAAGTTTCTTGAGGAGAATGCAGTGGGAGATGGTGTCAAAGGCTTTACTAAAAGTCCAGGTAGACATTGTCCACAGCCCTTCCCTCATCTACTAGGCAGGTCACATGGTCATAGAAGGGATGAGGCTGGTCAAGCAGGACCTGCCTTTCATGAACCCGTGCTGGCTGGGCTTGATCCCACCATTTTCCTGCCATTTGAGTGCACTCAAGATGAACTGTTTGCTCTCTGCTCTACTCAGTCAGCTGTCACATACAGCTGTAGTAATCACCAGATGTCATGATATGTGTGTAAAAAAATGATCAAAATCAACGAAGTATCACTCACACCATCAGTAGTTTTATTTAAGAATCTGCAAAAGGTTGAGATTTATTCTAAAGTTTTAATAATTTAGTAGTTTTAATGATCTCTCTGAGTATGAAAAGAAACATATTGTTTTATCCTAAATTTCTTTTTTGTGCAACTAAGAAACAAAGATTTCCCTGTTAATCTGCCACCTACCCTCTTTAATTCTGCAACACCCTAGCACTTTCCAGAATTTCACATGGGCTGATCATCATGTGGCCACACAGGTGTGAGGATGTCCAGGCAGCACGACATCCCACAAACACAACTGTGCCGAATGACAGCTTGCAGTTCAGGTCCAGTATCTGTAATGTGATTGGACTTTCCATAGATCTTTTCACCTTTTCCATAGATCTTTTCAGTGAATGCTCTTTCGCATACATTGCTTCATGACTAACACAACTCCTCTGCTTCAGTGATTTGGAAAGTTTTTCTCCAGACTGTTGAACAACTTCCTCTTTTTCATTTAAATTCATTAGATGAGTGATACCTGGAACAAATCACCTTGTGCAATGAAGTTCCCTGGCCTCACAAAGTAAACAGACAAACAAGCATGACTTCTACAGGAATGGGGAGTTTTTCAAAGATCAGAAAGTTATGTATTGCAGTCCATTTTTAAAACCTCAGTTGTGACTTGTAGAAAACACAGAAATGGGACTCACGTTGTGCATGTTTTGCAGTGCACGTATGTGAAAGTATTTTAAAAATACTAATATTAGAAATATTTACAGAAGTATTTGTTTCCTCTGTGATTTCCTCCAAAGCATCTAGAATGTTCTTCATTTGCTTTACAGTTTGAAATGGTTATATTATGCATAGGGAAAAAACACAACCAACTAAAAAATAAAAAAACCCAAACAACCGAATCAAAACAACAACAAAACCCAAACATAAATAAGCAACAAAAAAATTCCCCTACAGCAAATCCTTTACTCAAGGATACTTTGTTGAAGTTTCTGTAGGAAAAAATAGAAGTGTAAGTAGCCTTCCCTACACCCATCTTCTTCACCCCTGTCCAAGGGCTACCCCATCAGCTTGTGCTGCTCTCACACCTGTGCCATGACCTAGACCACTTTATTAAGCTGACAGCCACAGGGTTGGTTTCAGTGAAATTATGTTTAACCTGGCTCAGTCCTAATTCAGCTGTCTACTTTGGGTCATTACATAGAAATGAATATCCTTGGATGGAGGGAATCATACTGCTCAAGCTTCAGAGAAATCATCATGAAACCATATTCTTGGCATCAGATTTAACCAAGTCAGTGGGCAATTTGACCAGACAGCTGAGATACAAGACTACTAATCAACTAAAAGAACTTAACAAGCAATGCTGAGAAACCTACCTGACTGTAATATATCAGCAATAGGCATTTTCTGTGCATCACAGAATTACAGAATTAACGAGGTTGGAAAAGACCTTCAAGATCATCGAGTCCAACCTATCACCCAACACCATCTAATCAACTAAACCATGGCACTAAGTGTCTCATCCAGTCTTATTTTAAATGCTTCCAGCGACGGTGACTCCACCACCTCCCTGGGCAGCCCATTCCAATGGCCAATCACTCCTTCTGTGAAGAATTTCTTCCTAACATCCAGCCTAAACCTCCCCTGGCGCAGCTTGAGACTGTGTCCTCTCGTTCTGTCACTGGTTGCCTGGGAGAAGAGACCAACCCCCTCCTGGCTACAACCTCCCTTCAGGCAGTTGTAGACAGCCATGAGGTCACCCCTGAGCCTCCTCTTCTCCAGGCTAAACAACCCCAGCTCCCTCAGCCTCTCCTCATAGGGCTTGTGCTCCAGACCCCTCACCAGCTTTGTGGCCCTTCTCTGGACATGTTCAAGCAACTCAACATCTTTCTTAAACTGAGGAGCCCAGAACTGGACACAGTACTCAAGGTGTGGCCTAACCAGTGCTGAGTCCAGGGACAGAATGACTTTCCTGCTCCTGCTGGCCACACTATTCCTGATACAGGCCAGGATGCCATTGGCCTTCTTCGCCACCTGGACACACTGCTGGCTCATGTTTAGCCTACTGTCAACCGGTCCCCCCAGATCCCTTTCTGCCTGGCTGCTCTCCAGCCACTCTGCCCCCAGCCTGTAGCGCTGCTTGGGGTTCTTGTGGCCAGTGTGTAGAACCCAGCACTCAGATGAGTTAAATCTCCTGCTGTTGGACTCTGCCCATCTGACCAGCCTGTCAAGGTCCCTCTGCAGAGCCCTCCTACTCTCTAACAGATCGACACCTGCCCCTAGCTTAGTGTCATCTGCAAACTTACTGATGATGGACTCACTTCCCTCGTCCAGATCATCAATAAAGATATTGAACAGGATTGGGCCCAACACTGATCCCTGGGGGACACCACTAGTGACTGGCTGCCAGCTGGCAGTGGCACCATTCACCACCACTCTCTGGTCCTGGCTCTTCAGCCAGTTCTTAACCCAGCACAGAGTGCTGCTGTCCAAGCCATGTGCTGCCAGCTTGGCCAGGAGTTTGTTATGGGGGACGGTGCCAAAGGCTTTGCTGAAGTCTGGGTCGACTACACCCACAGCCTTCCCCACATCCACCAGGTAGGTCACCTGGTCATAAAAGGAGATCAGGTTGGTCAGGCAGGACCTGCCCCTCCTAAATCCACGCTGGCCGGGCCTGATCCCTTGGCCATCCTGTAGGTGCTGTGTGATTGCACTCAAGATGACCTGCTCCATAATTTTGTCTGGCACTGAGGTCAGGCTGACAGGTCTGTAATTTCCTGACTTCTCCTTCTGGCCCTTCTTGTGGGTGGGCATCACATTGGCCAGCTTCCAGTCATCTGGGACCTCACCAATGAGCCAAGACCTTTGAAAAATGAAGGAGATGGTTTAGCAAGCTCATCTGCCAGCTCTCTCATTACTCTAGGATGTATCCCATCTGGTCCTGTAGACTTGTTGGGATCCAAGTGGCTCAGCAGGTCTCTAAGTTCTTCCTCCTGGATTACAGGGGCACTATACTGCTCCCTGGCCCCATTTGCCAGCTAGGGAGGCCAATTGTCTGGAAGACAACCTATCCTATTATTAAAAATTGAGGCAAAGAATGCATTAAGTACCTCTGCCTTTTCCTTGTGAGCCAGTAAAGCAAAAAGACATAGAAATAAAATTCTTGCTATCTCACCAATGGAGAAAACTTACTAATATCAAATAAGAAGAGAGATTGCTCTGAGAGACGATCAAAGGAGGCATAGTAAAATGAAAATGTGCTGCAGGTAACAAAAAATGCTCTCTAACATCCAAATCAATCTTTTATGCATTTCATATTTATTTATTCCTTCTAGAGAATTAAAGCATCATTGCAATTTGTTTTAGCTATTTTAATAATTTGCTATCCAGAAATACTTGGAATGAGTTCGTTTAAAGAATGATTAAAATATTTTGAAAAGATATGATTCAGTGAACATGATTATGCTGCAGCAGTAAGATCCATTCTTCCTATTCAGCTGTACAAATGGTACTGAATTTTCAGTGTTGTGCTACTCTGCCTATGTAGTTGACTGAGTCTAGCATCATTGTGAACAGAAGGGGGTGGTGTTACCTCAGCTTGTGCAGGATCCACATTCCCTAAGAACAGAACAATACAATTAACCCTAACTTCATTAATGCAACTGAGAGAAGAATAAAACACATAGAAAAGGGAACGAATTGACATTATTTATATCAAATGAGACTTCTAAAATATTTTAGGGCCATTTTAACCCCCCTACTCAGCTTTGTGGGGTTAGCTGGTTTACAAAAGACGCATGAAATGCCAGGAGAAACTTAGAAACAGTTCTGCAACATCACTACATAATGCATAATTTTTCATGCTGTTGCTCTTGAAAGCACCAACAGCCTATAATTTGTGATTCAGAAAACTCCCTCTCTCTGCCCAGCTTATTGGAAGATGGGAAGTGGGATATGAGGCAATATCCCACAACTGTGAATGAGAACTATCTACTGGAGATATTTGTGATAATGGCAAGTCACACCCCTGTTCCAAGCAAAAATCCACTGCTGGAAGATTTTGATGAGCTAGTGGTATCAAGAGGAGCCGTGCTGTGCCACCAAAACCAAGAGGCATGCTGAGAGCTACTGTGCATGAGGTGCCAGATGGAAAGGTTTTTAGATTTTGGTTGCCTAACATACTATAACTCATTAACATAACAATGCATGCATACAAAAAAAATGATCATGTAAATAAATGTATTCACAGCTAGATTTTAATGAAAGTGACAAAGGTGTATAGGGTAAATGTATTTTACCACAGAAAGTTATTAAAGTATTATGTATTAGCTCAGGAAAATAAATTGAAGAATTATGTGAAAGAAAAAAAAAAAGTTCTACTGCTATACTAGCAGCTTTTAAGAGTCTAGCTAGAACAGTTAATCTAAAGTTTTCAGAAGCAGGTTCAAAACTTTTGTTGCACTTCCAAATAACTTGAAGTACCAGACAAACGGACTTCCTCTATGGAGGGAAAGCAACTTTTTAAAGTAATAATTTATCAGAAAGCATCGCTTGTGAAACTAAGTGGTCCTAACATCATGCAAGGAGGTCTGAGGAGAAGAGAGAATTTTGCAAATGTGAATTTATGACTCTTTGAAACTGTGATAACCACTTGGAGAGTTGGCAGTGTGTCATTGTTGATCTTTTCTTATGAGCACTCATAATTGAAGAGAAATGAATTAATTAATTAGCTAAAATGTTTTGAAGATGTAAGACTCCAGATACCGTAAGAATGGCAGAAAACTCTACATACTATCTACTCAGCTCCAGAACACTCTGCTCAGGGGAATTATGCTTACACAACAAACCACTGCAAACTGTAGAAGCTGTAGTGGCAGAATGAGATCTTGAGGTTGAAAGGAAAACATACAATCAGTAATATATTTATCTATAGATATCCTCTTCTATGCAAATATGTCTTTGAGAGATACCAGTACAATAGGTACATAGAATTAATTTCCACTAATGTCCAAGAAGTGCAGCAAGCTACCTGGAGGGAAGTCCATAGTCACTACTCAGAGAAAAGTATTCTTAAATTAGTTGGTTTGCAAGCCCACCCGGTCTCATGTTCTTTATCATAAAAAACTTAGGCTTGCTTGATGTTGTAAAAATGGAAAAATCTTATTGAATTAGCCAACCCACAATATTGGATGAGAAATTCACTTCAATTTCTCTTATTCTTTATTTAGTATTTAAACTAAGCATGTGCATAATTTTAAGCACATGTGTAAATCCCACTGAAATCAGTAGCATATATGCATTTAAGTGCTTTGCTGAACTGGGGCCAGTAAAGAAATATGTCTGATCTCATTAATAAAGGAAATAGGAGTTAGTCCATGTCACTTAATCACAAAGACTATTTATAGGGAGAAAAGTATGCTTTATACATCTTCACTGTCTTCCACATAAAAAATTAATACAAACCAGAAAGGGAAATACAATTTTCTATAACACAATGATAATATAATTTGTGCAGAAACACCTTCTTGATTGTCCTTTTGCTTGCTTGAGCTACTGACATTTTCCAGCTTCCAGTAAGTTTGTTCTCAGGTTGGCAATCTCTTCCAAATGTGTTCTGTTTCTGCTTCCTCTCTTCCCCACCAAATCTATTCTATTTTGAGCTTGACAAAATTATACAGAGTAGTGCTGAATAATCAATAAAAAGGAAAACTGTAATTTGAGAGATTTAGGGACAAGGTAACTGATGTAAATCCTCACAGCTCTACAGCAGTGACTGAAGCAGCATGAGTTGTATGCTGGCTGAGCTTTTAGACCTCAGACTTGGTTGGTTTATTTTTTCTTCCTTTCAGAATGTTGAGAGAAGAATTAAAGCAATTTTCTTAGATTTACTATTATAACCTGTTCGGCTACTCAGCTTGTGATTTTTTTCCCTGTTGATTGCAAAAGGCATACATAACCTTGATATGTTCTACCTAATCTGCAGGTGAGTAGTTCTGATTTGTCCCTGTAAATCAGGTATTAAAGTTTTGGATGAGTGTGGGTGTACGTCTCTAAAAGTGATTATTACATGGAAACTTGCTACTTGGTCAGGTTGCTCAAAACCTCAGCCAACCCAGCCTTAAACACTTTATGGAAGGTGCATCCCCAACTTCTTCAGTGTCTCATCAACCTCACACTAAAGAATTTTTTCCTAATAGCTAATCCAAATCTACCCTCTTTTCACTGAAAACAGTTACTCCTCATCCTGTGATTACACTCCCTGATAAAGAGTTTCTTCACATCTTTCCTGTAGTCCCCCTTTTTCAGTACTGGAATGCCAGTACATGGTCTCCCAGGTGTCTTCTTTTCTCCAGGCTGAATAATCACAACTCTCTCAGTCTGCTCTCACAGGGAAGGTGCTCTAACCCCCTGATCATTTCTGTAACTCTCCTCTGGACCAGCTTGAGTAGGCCCATGTGTTTCTTATGCTGGAGAACCCAGAGCTGAGAGCAACTTCAAGCTGAGGTCTCACAAGAGTGGAGTAGAAGGGGAGAATCACCTGCTCACCATGCTTTTTTTCATGTGACTGGATTTCTGGTCTGTGACTATGCATTTGCGGCCCATAATGAGTTTTTCATCTACCAGTGCCTCCAAAACATTCTCCCCAGGGCTGCACTCAATCCACTCATCACCAAGCCAGTACCTATGCTTTGATTGCCCGGATTGCCCTGGATTGCCCTGACCCAGGTGCAGGACCTTGCACTTGTCCTTGCTGGACTTCATGAGGTTTTCACAAACACACCTCTCAATCTGGTCAAGGCTGCTCTGTGTAGTACCCCTGTGCTCCAACCTGTAGACCACACCACACAGCTTGTTGTTGTCATCAAACTTGCTGAGGGTGCACTCGATATGACAGTCCATGCCACCAACAAAGGTGGCAAATAGCACCAGTTTCAGTAATGGTCCCTGAGGAATGCCATTCATCACTGGTCTTAACTAGGACTTTGAATCATTGACCATAACTCTATCCAATTCCTTATCCCCTGAGTTGTCCATCCATCAAACTTATACATATTGTAACTCACACACAAAAAGTAAATTATTGAATTTATGTTATGTAAGCAAAGTTCCCCTGAAAAACTAGGAAAATAAGGAAGAGAGAGGAAGCAGAGAAAAGTAAGAACATTACCAAGAAATACAAAATAAACACTGTATAAAGAAAACTTCATCTAGAAGAAAGTAGTGATTTTTATAGAAAGACATAAGCAATATGTAAAACAGATATAAAGCTGGAATTCACTCTTAATCTCTTAACTTCACAGAATCATCCAGGCTGGAAAGGACCTCTGAGATCATCAAGTCTAGCCATTTCTACCATTTCACCAAGTCTGTCACTATGCCATGTACCCAAGCACCAGAACTGTATGGCTTTTAAACACGTCCAGGGATGATGACTCAACCACCTCCCTGTGCAGCCTGTTCCAGTGCCTAACAACCTTGCTGTGAAGACTTTTTTCCTAGTGTCCAGCCTAAACCTCCCCTGGTGCAGTTTAAGGCCATTCCCTCTTGTTCTATCATTAGTTACTTGTGAGAAAAGACCAGTGTCTACCTCTCTACAACCTCCTTTCAGGCAGTTGTAGAGAGAAATAAGGTCTCCCCCCCATCCTCTAGGTAAAGCAGAGAGATAGATGTTTAACACAATAAACTACTACAATAATATTTTTTCCATACATTTTTTATTAAAAAATCTAATTTACATTGTGATATTAGCTGCTCATTATGTTTCACTCTGGCCAGGACTGGTAGCATGTGGTAGGATGCTAGGAATATAATTGAACATACTTTCTGCAACTTCTATGTTTACTAGCCCTTCTTAGAGGTGTAGAGAATGAAGCACAAGATTATTAAGCAGGAACAACACATCCAGTCTTTAGTAAACAGCTGTTTCTGTGGTGTTTTTTACGTGTGTGAATTTGCCTGAATTAATTGTAGTGCAGCTCATGGCACAAAAATTAACTGACTGCTAGCATTTCCATTGCAAGCACTGAGTTTCAAGAATCTATAAATTAGATGTAATATTTCCACTGAGCTGAAATGTTCAGAAGCAGTTATTCAAAATATTGCCATGATAAAAAAAGAAATAGTGTTAAACTATGACAGCTGATATTTGACAAGTTATAATGTTTTATGTGTATTCAGACTGAGGGAAAATTTACACTTTTTCTGCATCTTTATTTGTCTCTCCACAGCTGTCCAAAAAGAATGGGAAGACAGGATAACCTTCAAATCCATATGAAGAAATTGAATTTGTGAAAAATACCAGAAGAACAACTATTTTGGGCATGCAACCCCAATGACAGAAACCTGTAACGGGTGATGAATATTCTGAATAAATATTAACATTTGTCCTTTTCACTGACCATCTTAAAATTTAAGGATGGAAATATTCCTGTCACTAACTCTACAACAGAAGTTCAAGGAGCTAGCAGGCAAGTCTTTAAGAAATACTAGCCAGTTCTTAGGTAGCTGCCTTGTGGTACATGCTTTAGAGAAGTGAAAATTTATAGATGATGCTGATTGCTCATGACTTGGATGGGTGTATCCTTCACTGGATAAAAATTTGGCAGAATGGCTTGGCCCAAATAATTGTGGTGAATGAAGTTAAGTTTAGCTGGCATCTAGT
Source organism: Indicator indicator (assembly GCF_027791375.1). Taxonomy (NCBI): domain Eukaryota; kingdom Metazoa; phylum Chordata; class Aves; order Piciformes; family Indicatoridae; genus Indicator; species Indicator indicator. Next base: position 25,720,982 of record NC_072053.1, on the reverse strand, counting down.
CACAAATGGTGTTCTTCAGGGCTCAGTGTTGGGGACAGTTCTGTTTAATAGCTTTATCAATAACCTGTATGAGGAGATCAAGTGCACCCTCAGGAAGTTTGCAGATGACACTGAGTTAGGTGGTAGCATTGATCTGCTTGAGGTATGGAGGCTCTACAAGAGGGATGTGGAC